>NC_083466.1:30838544-31021044 GCF_030014155.1 Tachysurus vachellii
CAGTTCAGGGAGTGTACGTGTCCAGAGTGTGCACTTCAGGGAGTGTATGTGTCCAAAGTGCGTACTTCAGGGCGTGTACGTGTCCAGAGTGCACACTTCAGGGAGTGTACATGTCCAGAGTGCGCACTTCAGCAAATCTTTTTTCCCTGAGTAGAATATTATCATCAGAACACAATGAGACAAGAACCACAAGGAACCATGAAGAACAACATGGCCCATTAGAATAAAAGTCCAGATCACCAGTTACCTGTAAAACCCAGTTTTCAGTCACTTCTAATGTTCCTGATGATCAGAACCTTCAGAACTCCTTCATGAACTTGAATGCTTTTGATTTTCTGAGTTCTGATAATTTGAAAATGATCTTCATGAGAAGATAAACCTGAACAGTTCCCTCAGATATAAAAGTTAACATGGTGACCTAGCAGGAAACTTCTGATTCTGTAAAAAGAAAAGTGAGATATTAATATTTATGTAAAAATTGTGTTTTAAAGCAGCATCTTATTGTACATTTCTCACGGAGAAGGAACGTTATCAGGAATGTGGTTCTCTCGGTAACAGCAGGACAGGTCGCTGGCTGCAGATCCGCTGGTGTGTGTGTGTGTGTTCTGTCACACATTGTGTCATAATATTTAGACATGAGGCTGGGGAGTGTGTTTACACTGGGAGATCCTCACAGGGCTCTCAGGCTCTTCTCGTTCCTCTGTCTCCCAGCAACAGGTCAGGACACTGAGCTCCTCAGCATGATCATATCCCCAATACAGCAGTGTTTTATGTCCTGGATCATCTCCACGCTCTGGATTTCAGACAATGCGTTTTATGGCCTCCTGTATTAGCACTGAGTGGGTCTGTGGAGTGTTAAACCGGTTCTGCATTCTCTCACCTCGGTTATTATTCTCCTCACAGAAGATCTTCATAGACAGGACATGGCTCTGAGTCTGAGTCTCACACTCCGGTGGTGTTCACTATGGTCTTTATAGAGCTACATGGACAGGTGATTAAGCAACACTTCACAAAGCTCATCTCAAAACCAACACCAACCAAAAAACCAACCAAAAAAAAATAGATAATGTAAGTCTAATGTACACTCTGGGTAAGGGCATCTGCCAAATGCTGGAAATGTAAATCAGAGGTTCCTGAAGTTCTTTGTCAGGCATCACTTTACTGTGGAAAAATAAATCTATTTTTTTAAATAGCTAAATAATTTCAATGTGTATAATATTTTGTGTTTCCTGGAGTTTATTTTTTACTCAGTAGACTTAAAAGTGTTGATTTCTTTAGATATAATGAGATCAAGAGCCATGCTGCTACAGTATATGATGAGTAAAAGCAGTACAGCATTGTAGTGATAGATAAAGTGTGCAGAGATTCCTGAAGGCCAATAAAGAACACGGAGGGACTTTTAAAAACTCCTTATTCTCACCTCAGGCATGGGCTTGAGTTCCACCCTGAGATTCAGTACCAGAGTCTGGGTGTCTCTGTGTCAGGACAAATGATACAGGAGATTTACTAGCAAATACTCAGCACTAAGAACTCAGCATTCAGTACACAGTACTCAGCACTCAGTACACAGTACTCAGCACTCGGTACACAGTACACAGCACTCGGTACACAGTACTCAGCACTCGGTACATAGCACTCAGTACACAGCACTCAGTACACAGTACACAGCACTCAGTACACAGTACTCAGCACTCGGTACATAGCACTCAGCACTCGGTACATAGCACTCAGTACACAGCACTCTGTACACAGTACACAGCACTCAGTACACAGTACTCAGCACTCAGTACACAGCACTCAGTACACAGTACATAGTACACAGCACTCAGTACACAGTACATAGTACACAGCACTCAGTACACAGTACATAGTACACAGCACACAGTACATAGTACACAGCACTCAGTACACAGTACATAGTACACAGCACTCAGTACACAGTACATAGTACACAGCACTCAGTACACAGTACATAGTACACAGCACTCAGTACACAGCACACAGTACATAGTACACAGCACTCAGTACACAGTACATAGTACACAGCACTAAGTACACAGCACTCAGTACACAGCACTCAGTACACAGTACATAGTACACAGCACTCAGTACACAGCACTCAGTACACAGTACATAGTACACAGCACACAGTACATAGTACACAGCACTCAGTACATAGTACACAGCACTCAGTACACAGCACTCAGTACACAGTACATAGTACACAGCACACAGTACATAGTACACAGCACACAGTACATAGTACACAGCACTCAGTACACAGCACTAAGTACACAGCACTCAGTACACAGCACTCAGTACACAGTACATAGTACACAGCACTCAGTACACAGCACTCAGTACACAGTACATAGTACACAGCACACAGTACATAGTACACAGCACTCAGTACGCAGTACATAGTACACAGCACTCAGTACACAGCACTCAGTACACAGCAAACAGTACACAGCACACAGTACACAGCACACAGTACACAGTACACAAACCTGCTACAGACACACACGTCTACACAAACCTTCTACAGACACACACATCTACACAAACCTCCTACAGACACACACGTCTACACAAACCTCCTACAGACACACACGTCTACACAAACCTCCTACAGACACACACGTCTACACAAACCTCCTACAGACACACACATCTACACAAACCTTCTACAGACACACACATCTACACAAACCTCTTACAGACACACACATCTACACAAACCTTCTACAGGCACACACCTACACAAACCTCCTACAGACACACATATACACAAACCTCCTACAGACACACATCTACACAAACCTCCTACAGACACACATCTACACAAACCTCCTACAGACACACACATTTACACAAACCTCCTACAGACACACACTTTGGACTTTGCACTGTGTGTGTGTGTGTGTGTGTGAGTGTTGGAAATGAGTATCAAGTTTAGAAAAGATGAAGCTGTTTCAGATTAAAGTGTTAAACGTTACAGCTGGACTCTGACAGAATGTTGATTTGTTTGTGAATGATTCAGGTTTCTGAATGAGTCATTAAGAAGAATGAATCAGTATAAGTGACGAGTCATTCCTGTCGTTCAGTCATTGATGAAGTTCCTCTGGTCTACAACATCTCAATGTTACAAACAGAGCTGTACACAGATGTGTTTTACACGTTTATCTGTCCTTTTAAACCTCACTAAAACCTTGTGGATTTAACAGACCTTCATTTTTACCTGAGTCTTTCAATCATGACTCATTCAGACTTATTCAGTGAATCAGTTGAGTCAGTAAATTATAAATTACACTTCACAAAAGAAATAAGTAGAAAGAAAATAGTAAAATTCATGCCAAGTGATGATGTCATAGGGGACACATCACCCACAACCAATCAGCAGCTTCGCTTCAACTCAGGAACTTTCTTTCTTTCTTTCTTTCTCTGTCCTCTCTGTGTCCTTGTTAGTTAGGCGAGGAGGGTGAGTGTGGGCTGAGGGAGTGTGTGATGTGTTGTTGTGTTGTTGCTCTGGGCTTGGTGCCTCCATCACTTCAGTGGAGCAGAGTGATCATCGGAGTGGACATGGAGGACAGGGGGACAGGAGAGAGGGATATCAGAGAGAAGGATGAATAAAGGAGAAGAGATGGGCTCAGCCTGGGCGGTGCCTCAGGGAAACCCCTGAGTGTGAGGTCATGTGACCAGAGTGTGTGCTATAGGGGTGTGTGTACACACTCCACACTGTGGGCCTTCTCTGTGTGTTTAACTTCTTTATTAGCATGTTGTCTCTGAGGGCCTCTGAGAGGCTTCAAGCCCAAAATACAGATTTTATTTATTTATTTATTCATTTATTTATTGTCTCTCTCATTCTATCTATCTGTCTGTCTGTCTCCACCTGTCTGTCTCTCCATCTGTCTGTCTCTCTCTTTATCTATATCTCTCTCCATCTGCCTCTCTCTCTATCTGTCTGACTCTCTCTCTCCATCTGTCTCTCTCACCAGCTGTCCCTCTCTCTCTATCTGTCTGTTTCTCTCCAGCTGTCTCTCTTCCCCTAGATGTCCCACTGGCTATCTTTAAATGACATGTGAAGACTTTCCTCTTCCCGAAACAATACACATTCAATAAACCCTGAACAGTTTTAGGTTGATGGTATCGTAAGTCTGTAACCTAGCAAACCAGTGTTAATGTCTTCATCAATAGAGACTAGCAGTGTTGTACGTAGCTCTGGATAAGAGAGTCTGATAAATACTATAAATGTAAATGTTTCTCTGTCTGTCTGTTTAGTGCACTTAGACACCTTGGAGTAAAATCCACCCTAAAGATTGTTGAGGTTAAACTTCTTCATGTTGGTATATATAACAGTTACAACACCCACAATGCAGCGGTGCTTTAATGTGTCCAGCTGTCTCAGCTCCTCATCTGTACACTCTGTTCCAACTGATCAGCTTCCACACCTTCAGCTTTCACACTAATACCCTCATCTTGTGGAAGGATCAGTCACACTGAGGTGATTTGTATCTGATTTCAGTCTGGTCTTTCTCCATGTCTTCTACAGTGGATTTAGTATTAATAAAGCTCATCACAGGATGAGTAAAGTTTGTTTTTGAGCACTAACGATGAAACTTGATCATTATTACTTATGTATTTCTATTTCACTGCATTAGCGATAACAACCATGCCTGTGATGTCAGAGCAGACAAATTCTCATAGCAATAATGACAATATAAAAAAAACAAAAACAAATTAGTACCGAAATCATTAAAACAAATCATAAATATTCCAGTTTTATGCTTTTTCCAGAAGCAGAATCATTTCCACAGCACTGAGTTTTTGCTCGTTCCTAGTTAGCATTTGATGATGACTGTATTATATGAACCAAACTAATAGATTCAGTTGCCTAGAAACAGAGCTATAAATGTGCCCTTGGCTTTCCGATGTACTAAACATTAATGAAATAATTATTTTTGGAGCACAACAGGAGAAATACACAACATCTAAAATGTTCTACAGACAGTCTGAACATAAAAAGAATGTGTTATGAATACAGCTCATGTCACAATCAGCAGCTTCCTGTTTTCTTTCTCAGTTTTTTATTAGCAGTATGAAAGTTCATGTGTAACATAAAATAAAAAATACAGAAGATTAAACCCTTGGAAATCTGTAGTTTATGTCTGAACCACTAGGTGGCAGTCAATGCTCATTCAGGCCTTTAGACACACTCATTGCCGCACATTCATATGTCTATAAACACCATTTTTAATATTAATAGTAAAATCCTCCAAAACATTTTCAGTGGGATTCAAGTGAGGAGATCTTGGAGATCTTGTTGAAGCATCTCTCCTCTCTCCAGATTATTGGCATTAATTGCTCAGGAGATTAAGGCGATTAAATTCTGTCCACGATTCATAAATGACAAGTAGCATCCAGTACCATTTGTAGAGAAACAGCCCTACGATATGATGCGCCCACCACCATGCTTCAGTGAGGGTTTGGTGTTCTTAATCCTATATATACACCATTCATTGTTAGTCCACTGTGGACTCATTCACTGTATATTCACTATTTCAGGATTTAGTTTGATCTGTTGATGGGGTACGAAAGGACAGCAGGGGGGTGAACTGCTCCAGTGTTCTGTAGGGCAGATAAACAAGCTATAATCACAAAACGTTGACCAATTTCAGGTTTATATTGAGTTAGAATGAAGTGCACAGAGGTGATTGGCCTGCAGTTCACTCTCTCACTGTCTCAGTGATGTAGACTAAGGTCAGTGTAACCGTTCCTGATGTCTCGTGACCGAGTGTAAACTGGTTACTTTTGGTACACTGACCACAGTGAATCATGGACTACAGTATATAGTGAAAAGGACATGTGGATTGGGACACACCAACAGTGAACTGATGATGGTGTTTATGTGCCCTATTTAGTGTGGTTTGGGATGCATGATGGTGTTTATGTTCACAACTGTATAGTGAATATGTAGCATTGTTAACATCTGTATATCTTCTGTAGTGCTCATCCTACAAAAGGTTAAAGAGACCATGAGGTTTGTCACAGGGGACTCAGAGCACCAGGCGGGCAACACAATGGATGAGGTGCCAACTCATCACACACACACACACACACACACAATGGACAATTTAAATATGACAGTCAACCTTCAGTACATGTCTTTGTACTGTTCAGGAGAAACCCCTAAATCATAGAGAGAACATGCAAACACCACATCCAGAACTCTCAATCCTGGTGGTATTAGACATGCTAAGCACTAAAGCACTGTACCCCAGTCTCCAGTTTGACAGAAAGAAGTCTAATTAGAGAAACACATGAGTCTGAATCCTTTTGCTCAGTGACTACTCAAAGTGTCTCACAGACATGAGTTTGTTTCAGGATCACGTCAGGCCACCAGACCCTGAATGTGCATTCAGAACATGTTCAATAAGTTCTCTCAGCCAATCAGGCTCTTGCATGCTCTTATAAACTACAAATCATTTCTATAACCATAAACATATTAATAACCTTAAAGTGGTTTTACTGTGGAAGGGATAGAGGAGGTTTAGTTAAAATTCAGCTTGTTTCATAGAGTTTTGTCTATGCTCCTCATTTTAAACATTTCATCACTGGAGTCAGACACTGCACTCTCATGTCACCCTTAATGTTTGCTGACCTGGTCCATGTTCTAACAGTCCACACTTCAGCTGAACAGACTTCATATTAAAGCTTAAAATGAATTTCCTTGTTACACAATTGACCTTTACACAATACAGTAATAGAAGGGAAATGATTTATAATCACACTGGAATCTGCAGTTCACAGCAGTTTCATTCATGAATCACTGATCTGCACAGCCTGCACTGACCGATTCTGAGCTGGTGTGATGTAGCCGAGGTTAAGGAACTGTCATGTCCAAGTTAAGAGAAATCTGAAGCTCTGCCAACACAGATTATACATCTTATAAAATGTTACCTAGTCCAGATCTCCTGCCCAGTAACAAAACTTCCTGTGCTTCATGCTCCTCCTGGAGATTCCTCTTCCTGCAGAGGACAGGGTCCTGAGCTACTCCTCACATGTGAACTGGACCACCTCCATCAGACATGGTAGATAGAATGGAGGAGAACAAAGAGATTTGTCTAAACCCTGCACCACCAAGTACAAGCCAAGCAGTTACATCACACCACTGTCCAATAGAGCAATTGTTCTTCTCGCTGAGCCGCCGTTTCCCTCTACAGCTTCAATCAGCACTGCTGTTCCTCTCCATTCATACAAATGTGCTATATACTCGTGTAGGAGACATGTCTGATACTGATACTGAATAAACAATATTACTACTAATAATAATCATAGGAAGAAGAGGAAGTGGTGGCTCAGCGGAGAAGGTGTTGGACTATGGATGTGAGGATCATATCCCAGGACCTCCAGAGCAAGAACCTTCACCCTCAACTGCTCAGTTTTATAAATGATGTCCTTTGATAAGATCTCTGCTAAATGCCATAAACACGGCAATAATAATAAATATACAAAGATAAATGAATACTAATAATAAGTCAGAGAAATGTAGATGATAATATGAAAGAAGGTGATACTGTCAGGACTCTGCCCGGACTTGTTTATGTTCGGTGTTCACGTGTCTTCCCCGCCCTTGTCGTTTCCTCCCCACCTCTTCACACCTGTCCCTCATGTCTGTTAATTATTTGTATTATTTAGTTGAGCCGCGTTGCCTTGTGCAGCGCAGAATCCTCTGTTGTCTTCGTCTGGTTTGTCTATGTCCTGTTTCGTCTTTGTCCTGTTTCGTCTTTGTCCTGTTTCGTGGTGTTTTTTTAGTTAATAAATCCTGTTTCTGTTAAGCATTTGGGTCTGTTTTTACCCCCGCGTCCGTGACAGATACAGAATGTTCTGGACACAGCCTTCAGATTCATTACACTGTAATGTTTCAACATACGATACTTTTATATTTGCTGTGTGTGTGTGTGTGTGTGTATGTGGGTGAAGGACATGGCAGAAGAACAAAGTCTAATCCAGAATAACTCTTGCTCAGAGATAAAACCTCCACATTTACATCACAGTCACTTCAATGCCACAGGGTGTAGACTGGCCATGGGGTTTAATTGAAACTTTCTGAACACACATACAAACACACACACACGTTTCACACGTCTACTGATGCAGTCAGGAAGAATCCAGTGATCATTATCATCTCTAGATGTTTTTCACCCTGATATTTTACAGTGCTGTTGATTTTCACAGTGTTTCTTTTTACATGATTATCCATTTTGTCACCGTAAAGTTCAACAGGTTTCTGGTTCTTCAGGTGAAAATGAGCAAAAATGCAAATTAGAGGGGCTTCATATGAAGTAAAATCTTAAATGTGTGTAAGACCTGACAGCCAAACCCTCAAGGTCAAAGATCAGAGTACATCACACTGAAGATATCAGGAAGACTGAGGCAATACCTTAAGTGTCAGGATTTTGCAATCGTGTGTGTGTGTGTGTGTGTGTGTGTGTTAGATGAAGGTGCTTAGTTTCCCACTTAATTGTCATCTATACAAATATACAACAGAAGATTTTATTTATTTATTTACTTATTTATTTATTTGTTTGTTTTTATTTTTAGTACTGGCTGAAAATTTTCAGTACTGTGTGTGTGTGTGCATGTGTGTGTGTTGTGTGTGTGTGTGTGGTGTGTGTGTAGTTCAAACTGCTCATACATCTCCCTGTCCTGTTAACAGAATGGTGATATTAAGGTCCTGAAAATAAACTGGATAACAGAATCAGATTCATTTCAGAATAAAAATAAAGAATTCATCAGAACAGATTCAGTAAGATGATATAAGTGTCTCATGTTGGTCACACCCTGCGATGGGTTGGCACTCCGTCCAGGGTGTATCCTGCCTTGATGCCCGATGACGCCTGAGATAGGCACAGGCTCCCCGTGACCCGAGGTAGTTCGGATAAGCGGTAGAAAATGAATGAATGAATGAATGTTGGTCACAGATTTTAAAATGAAGGTGAAGTTAATTATTCATCTTTATTAATATCCCAGTCCTAGATCATGGTGATAGGCTTTACATGACCTACTCTGCCCAATATGTGCACACTGTTTGATAGACTGAATATCCCTGTGCATTAGGTATTATTAGATTAGATTAGATTAGATTAGACTGGATTCGCCTGCACTGTCCCTGAGCAGACTCATTAAGGGTAAAGTGCACAGAGACAAGGAGGCGGTAAAGTCCAAATGACATGAAGTATGAATGTCATGATTAGAGGTACAGTAATATTGTTTAAACTGTTTAAGTTTCATTAACTTCTTCACATATCCCGGTGTTAGGAAATGGTGTTCAGAGTGCAGCTTCAGTCATGAACTCCTGACCTCTTCTGAGCATTAACCATTGAGACACTTCTGCCCTAATGAATTACAGTACGTTCCCAATGGCCCAGTGTCAAGACAGAATTGGGCAACAAAGAATATAGAGCAAGAGCTCTTCCTCTTCAGGATGGAACATTGTACAAAAGGACATAAAGGTGGCACTGAAGGGTAGAGTCTACAAAAATGTCTACCAAATGCTGTAAATGTAATGGATTTTAATTGAAGGGGGAGGAAGGTAAAGGTTTGGTGGTGTCGAGTCAGAGTCGAGGCTCAGTGCAGGACACTCGAGTTCTCCACTCCAACCTTCACCTCCACACCATGTCTTCATGGATCTGCTTTGTACACAGGGACATTGTCATAATGGAGCAGGGTTTGGACACTGAGTTCTACTGAAGATAAATTGTAAAGTTACACAGAGACATTCAGTACAACTGTGTGACTGTGGAACAGTTTGGAAAACAGACACATATGAGTGTGATTGTCAGGGGGCACAAACTTTTGGCATTACAATGAATCTTACATGTACATGTGTGTTGTGGATGTAAAGGGAATATAGTATTTTATTGAATTTTTTCACGTAGGTGTGAAAAATGTAATATTTTGAAAATGGAAATAAAGTAATGTTTATTCAGAGCATCTGGTGCTGGGATTTCTCTGATATTTCTGAACAAACAGCTAAATAAATAAAGATTTACAGTCCTGTTTAGTGCTAGTTGAATATTTCTATTTCCTAATCATTTCCTAATCATATTTTTGATTATAAAAAAAAACTAGTGTAATAAGAATAGTATTATCTTTATTCATCAGATTAAAATAAATCTTTTATATTACAGCATTTATGTACAGACTGAAGTGTCTGACATGAGGCCATTATGATTCCTGAGCACTGATAAGGACAATGTTTGTTAATACTTTCTTTAAAAACTGGTTAGAATTTAATAATAATAAAAAGAATGTTATAAAAGGAAATAAAAAACTGTTTTAAGAAACTAGTGCTGAATGTGATCCACAAAATGATTAGCAAATATTAATAAAAGCAAAAAAAATGATGTAATGAACTCAACCCTAGCATGCAGGAAACGTGTAGAAGGTTATTAGCATGAACATTTTCCTTGTCTAAAACCTGAGCCTGTATCTGAAGGGGATGTCTCGTGTCGGCTGCATCGTCCCAAATCCCCATCGTCTCACGTCGATGTCTGGGATCTCTTCATCTGGGTTCATCAACTCAAATTCAAAATATGTCAGCATAAGGAATACGAACTGCTTGAGCTCGTTGACGGCAAAGAGCCTCCCGGGACACATGCTGACCCCGGCACCCCACGGCATGGTGTAGTACTTCACTTTCTTTCCTCCTTTGTAGAATTCGGTCTTTTTCTTGCCTTCGGGTGTGAGGAACCGGTCGTATTTAAAGGTGTGTGGATCAGGGTGCACCTCAGGGTCCATCTGGACAGCCGTGTAGGGGAACAGGGACACACGGTCACCTTTGCGGATCTTGTATTCGCGCCCATTGTCCATTTTCAGGCTCATGTCCTGCATGACGGCCCGTGTGAGTACCGGAGCAGCCGTCAAGCGCAGGCTCTCCTCCACAGCACTGTCCAGAACCGGGGTTTTGAGCAGCATGTCTCGAGTTAGGTTAATCAGCGGACCTCCATGTTTCACCTCCTGTCCAGTTTCATGCAGAACCTCATCGACCTCGCTCTTCACTGCCGCCATGGCCTCTGGGTGCTTCATGAGATACAGGAGAAGCCAGAATGATGCAGGACCTGTGTTGCCTTGGGACGCCCAAAGAAGCAGGAACATGTGTCTGTCCTGCATGGACTTGTTCATTCCACGCTCGTCACGCATCTGCTGCGATTCAGACACCCAGTCACTAATGTTATCTTTGGTGTTCATCTTCTCCACAGCAAGAACATTCCAGAAAAGTCTTTTCAGCCTCTCTGATTCTATTTTCTCAGAAGGTCCCAGAACTCCATAAGCCAACTTTGGGAAAAGTTGATCATATTTACGAAACTCATAAAAGAGCTCTTCTGACTCCTTTCGGTCGACCTCCTTTGCTTTGTCCAGGCTTTCTGAAGTCTTGGCTGCATCATTTCCAAAAAGCGCCAGATACCCGGCACGGAACACAATGTTATAGCAGTAGGTGAAGAGCCCATCCTCCTGCCACGATCTGTCATCAGTACTTCCAGACCCAATTCTGTGTAGCATGAGGTTCTGCAGGTTGTTCATCATGGCTTGTGTTATCACCACCAGACCATCACCCATCAGATGCTTGCTGCTGGATGCCTGAATAAGTTTGTGGTCATCTTCCATGGGATGGTAGCCAAAGACACGCTGGACCAGGTGTTTAGCGAACTCATTAAAGTCCAGTTTGGCCCGAGCTTCTTTAACCACCGAGCCGAAGGACAGAGGGTCTGTGAGAAAAGTGAAGTAAAACCCTCCCAGCTGCACAGTGAAAATATCCCCATGCTTCTTTCTCATCCTCTCCAGAAACTTTGCTGTGTCCCTCCTGAACTCCAGGACGTGTCCCAGCCATGGCAGAGGACCTTTATCTAGAGGAGGTTCTCCAGGTCGTCGACGACGGAAAGCTCCGAGAACATAAAGTCCCCCAAGAAGAGAGATAATCAAAGCGAGAAGAATTTGCAGCAGGAAGCTCATGTTGTTAATTTTCCTTTTCTCTCTCTCACTCGATCTCTCAGTGGTGTGTGTACTGTGGAGTTCTGAACTCACACTCTATCTGACCTCTATTTAAACTGGTTGAGCTCAGACTCTGCCCTACACTTATCTTCTATGTTTCTCTGAAAGTCAGCTCAGATTTCGAAAACAGGATATATGAGTTTATACACATTCCTGCAACACTTCTGTGAAACTCCACCCTCCTAGTCAGAAAGGTAACTCCCACAAATAACTTCATGACATCATTTCAGCATAGTAATGTCTCTGAAAAGTAAAAAAAAGTTTCAACTTTGGACATTTGGCTCCATATGGCATTTATACAGAATGGTGCAGAATTGTGTTTCCAGAGACTGGATTTGGTCTTATCATAAACTCAGATGAAACCTTTTCTTTTCTACACCACCTGAGACCATAACTTCATTTCCATTAACAAGTAGTTTGAGTGGTTTTAAAAGACACAAAAAAAATGGGTCATGATATTATTCAAAAATTGTACACACCAAATCCTGATGATCATTTCGTCTAAGAAATCTAGCAAAAAGACTGATTATCTACAGTAATTAAGATTTTATTAATAACACTATATGGGGGGCACGGTGGCTTAGTGGTTAGCACGTTCACCTCACACCTCCAGGGTTGGGAGTTCGATTCCCGCCTCCACCTTGTGTGTGTATAGTTTGCATGTTCTCCCCGTGCCTCGGGGTTTCCTCCGGGTACTCCGGTTTCCTCCCCCGGTCCAAAGACATGCATGGTAGGTTGATTGGCATCTCTGGAAAATTGTCTGTAGTGTGTGATTGCATGAGTGAATGAGTGTGTGTGTGTGCCCTGCGATGGGTTGGCACTCCGTCCAGGGTGTATCCTGCCTTGATGCCCGATGACGCCTGAGATAGGCACAGGCTCCCCGTGACCCGAGGTAGTTCGGATAAGCGGTAGAAGATGAATGAATGAATGAATAATAACACTATAATATGTCATCCACCATCGGTTTAATTAATTCTTACTTACATTCCCTATATTAATCCCAATTACATTTTAAACCATTGTTTAAAGAAGAAAAGAGTCAAACTAATTAAATATCATACAATATTTTAAACAGATCTGACAAACACTCAGCTACCATACACTATGGTACATGTTATATTTTAAATGAAAAATAAATCTTATTTTAGTCTAAACTTTAATAAGCTCTTAATATTGCTGGTCAGCTGAACACATCCTAATGACACTGAGGTATGGAAGCAGGGTTTCCATGGTGATGTCATGATTAACTACAGTGATGAAGTTTATGATATTTTGCCCAGTGAATCAGACAGACACGTGTATTTCTAATCTGTTTATTGTCCACTAGGTGTCACTAACCTTACGTTATTCTATATAATAGTCATTCAAATGAACATGCAGGAAATTAAACTGGATGGCGTGTCCACGTGTGTACAGGCATCAAAGCACTGAAATAAAAGACCTAAAAATCAGTAGTAGTAAACATTAGAACAGTAGAACATTTAGCTCCCAAACTTTGGAATAGTCTTCCTGATAGTGTTCGGGGCTCAGACACACTTTCCCAGTATAAGTGTAGATTACAGACCTATCACTTTAGTCAGGCGTACACATAATACATCCCATAATATTGTGCTCTAATACATCTGACCAAATGCCCATTATCATCTAGTGCTTGATAATATTATGAACAGCAGCTACGTTACTCCCTCTCCACTGCTTCTCTCTTTCTACCCATCCCGATGCATCCAGAAATTGTACCAGCTCCGATTGTCTTCTGTCCGATGAAGATTTTGGACCTCCACTGAGATGAGGGTGACTCTGTGAGAATCCTGAGGCATCTAGAGATCTACCAGCTCCAGTTAGACTATATACTAAAGAGGAGATGTGAACTCCATGTGATCTTTTGCATCACTACAACATTTATCAGACTGTATATTTATAATCACACCCCCAGTGTCACCCAGATGAGGATGAGGTTCCCCTTTGAGTCTGGTTCCTCTCAAGGTTTCTTCCTTTACCATCTAAGGGAGTTTTTCCTCCCCACAGTCACCTGAGTCACCTCAGATTTGCTCATTGGGGATAAATACAAACACATTTAAATATATCTAATATTAATCTTGAATTTTTGTATTATATTAATCTTTATATTATTCTTTATATTAACCTTTTGTTCTATGTTTATGTTCTGTAAAGCTGCTTTGAGACAATGTCAACTGTAAAAAGTGCTATACAAATAAACTTGAATTGAATTGAATTGAATTAAAAGACAGTAGTGGAAAGTGAAAGTGACCTCTTTCTGAACTATAAAACAAAGTGAGTCACCTTTTCCTCTCAGATGATGCTGAAGGACTGGATTCACTGCTCTGTGATGAAGCACATGAGGACTTAAACCTGGTACAAACTCTGTGGACCCCAAAGCATAAGGCTCTGGTTTTGTGCCTTATACATATGAAATACAGATTACAACACTGGAAATATCTGGAAGACTGAAGCATCAAAAACACCATGGTATTTGTTGGGTTAGGAAAAGGAAATTTTAGAGCATACATAAATAAAAAACAGATCCCAAAATGTGTCATGCTGCAGCTATTTAAAAAATCTGGATGCCTCACAAGGAGTTTGGCAACTGAACCTGGATAATGATGGTTTCAAGTATGTTATCCTTCCAGTGATCAAATCACTGGAAGAAGTTAGAGCTTGTGCAGGAGACATAACTGTTTGAGGCTCTCACTTCTAGAAGACAATCAGAGGTTGAGTAATCAGAAAGAAAGGACTTAAACTCCACACATGACCAGTTTTAAATCAGTGTCATAGTGAAGAAAAATAGAATGTGCACCATGGAGCTTCTCAGCTTCGTTGGACCTCCTTCATGTGTGAATCATCATGAAAATGAGAAGCAAAGGCTTAGAACAACACCTACACCAACAAACATTTGTTTGATGCAGACAAACTTCTTTGATGCAGCAAAGCAGATCAGGTTATTAAGAGGCACCTCCATAAACGGTTTAGATGGTGTTTTGCTTCAAAAGTTGAGACCATTTGAAACCTCTTCTTCTGCATCATGACCAAGACAGAATGTAGAGTCTACATGTATATTTGTAGATACACTGAAATAGAAAATGCCCAGGGTTGGTCTATGGTCTTGAGAAATGTAAGAACCACCTTTACTGCAGAACCAGACTAGCATTTGCAGCCATCAAAAAGACCTGAACAAGATGTCATCCTATTATTATGAAATGTAGAGGTACGACACACCTGGTAGAAGCTCAGTGATGGCAGAAGCTCGGTCGTGAGCACCGATCATAGTTGTATCACTACTACACTTAAGGTTTTCAATGACATCATATGTGCGATTGACAACAAGGAGTACTGTGTAGCTGCATTTGTTGATCTGGCAAAGGCTTTTGACTCTGTGGACCATGAAATATTGCTGGATAGGCTAAGAGATATTGGGTTCTCTGAGAGCTGTCTGGCCTGTTTCAAGACTTACTGTTCTAGTCGTTCACAATCAGTAAGGGTGGAGGGGTTTTAGTCAGATCCCCTGCCACTATTTAAAGGGGTCCCACAAGGAAGCATTTTGGGGCCTACACTTTTTAATATTTATATTAATGATATTGCTCTTGCTGCAGGTGATTCTCACGTACATTTCTACACAGATGACACTATCATTTATACATTCCATTCTTCCATGACCATCGCATTGTCTTTACTGCAGGCTAGTTTTACTCGTATCCAACATGCTTTTTCTAATCTTCATCTGGTTTTAAATACAACTAAAACAAAATGCACGGTTTTCGATAGAAATCTACCACATGTTGAACATCTGCCTAAAATTTTATCTTTGGATGGTTTTGAACTCGATTATGTTGAATGCTACAAATACCTTGGTATCTGGCTTCATAGCAAGTTGTCATTTGAAACTCACATAAATGTACTGGTCAGAAAGGTTAAATCTCGTATTAGTTTTCTTTATCGTAACAAATCTTCTTTTACACATTCCTCTAAACAGCTTTTGGTTAAAACCACAGTACTTCTTATATTGGATTATGATGATGTAGTTTATAGGTCCGCTTCAAAAAATCCCCTTCATAAACTGGATGTTATCTATCATGCTGCAATCCGCTTTGTGACTGGAGCTTCATTTTACAAATGAAATGATTAAAAAAAAACACAACCTTTGACACTTTTTCATTGTATTTTTGAACAATGTTTTAAACTCATGGTATATTAAGTATGTAACTTAGTGAGCCAGCATTAATGTATCCAATGACAGAGATTTAAGCACTTATGTACGTCGCTCT
Organism: Tachysurus vachellii; assembly: GCF_030014155.1. Classification (NCBI taxonomy): domain Eukaryota; kingdom Metazoa; phylum Chordata; class Actinopteri; order Siluriformes; family Bagridae; genus Tachysurus; species Tachysurus vachellii. The sequence goes on from NC_083466.1 coordinate 30,854,879, forward strand.
GGATAAGGGCGTCTGCCAAATGCTGTAAATGTAAATGTAAATGTAAACGTAACACTCACCATTGCCTCCTGTATTCTTTATTGAACTGATCTTCTCTTCATTCTCGCAGACAAACTCATTGGTTTCTGTTCATTTATAAAACTCTTATTGTTAAAACCCTCTTGTATTTAAAGTCCCTTCTTAATGTTTATAATACAAGTCGTGATCTGTGCTCTAGCTGATTCTTTAATTTCTGCATTCCTAAAGCCTGTATGTCTTTTGGTCGATGCTCTTTTCAGTTTTCTGCTGCATATGATTGGAATCATCTGCAGCTAACTCTTAAGCTTAGTTCATTTATATCGCTTTCTTCCTTTAAATATTCAATTCAGTCACTAACTCAAGATCACTGTACTTGTTTTTAGTTTTTTGTTTGTTTTTACATGTCATTGTTTATCGCTGTGTTTGTGTATTGTATTAGTTTTTATGTTGCCTCTTGGTCAGGTCGTCATTGTAAATTAGAACTGGTTCTCAACGGCCTCACCTGGTTAAATAAAGAAAAAAGAAAGGAAGAAAGTGTCCAAATTCTGTGAAAGTGAAAGTACATGTGAGCAAAATGGACAGCAAAACGTCATTGAGAACATGCACAGTGGACGTCCTACATGTTCCTGTCTGCTGTATCATTGTATCAAAACTGAGATAATTGTTACTGAATATTTGTTACCTCATGTCTGAGGCAGGATGTTCTGCAGAGGATTCATGGAATTGAGAGTTGGTATAAGATCTTGTCTTATGGCCAAGAATCCACTGAGATGAGAAGAGTCCATCAGCAGATAGTTAACAAGCTAGAAACTCTGAAATTAACTTATTCTTTCAACTTCCCAGAGATGCCACTGTTACCAAACATATCAACAAGTGTGTGAAATCCTTATCCAAAATACACAATACACACTGGTAGGAGTTCAGAGAAAAGGACACATTATTCCTACAGTGGTCTCTCTGGTCATTAGCATTTACTGCTTAGCTACAGAGCTTCATTCCTGGAAAATGACCTTTTCCCTGCAGAGCTGCTGGTGAATCACTGAACACTTCCTTTTCCTTTCGAAGGAACAACGATGTACTAACAGCAGCAAAGGTTTATACATCAAAAATGAAAGGAGAACTCATTCTGTGACAGATCAGGCAAATCTTTCCAACTATCAGAAAGGAGAGATGTTTTAGGAAGTGGGCCATGCTCTGAAATGTGGTTGTGACAGAACCATCTTGTAAGTTTTGTGTGTGTAAATAAAATGTTCATTATTACTCATAGAGGGGAAAAAGCCTTCATTTGTTTCTTGGAACACTTCGTATATGTTATTATTTTTCCAGAATTGTCAGTATGTGCATCTGATTCTACTGTGGAACGAGGACTTAATGTCATTTATTAATCAAGTCTATGATTATTGTCCTCTATGTGTTGTTTATGTGACGAGGCCCTAAATGGTGTGCTTTGTAAGAGGTGATGAACGCTGACATGTACAGTAGCTCATTTTAAAGCTAGTGGGAGTCGTTGAAACTGCAGAATTTGCTGGCTCATGTTGATCTAATCATTCTGCAGCATCCAGACCTCCATCAAGAACATCATGCCAACATAAAGACAACACATGTACTGTAGGAGTCCCTGATGATCTTATCTCATCCTGTGGGATTTCTGGAACATGGTTAACAACCAGATTATCTGAAAATCCTCCACTTCAGCCCAAGGGATGTGCTGTGATAAGCTAAATTCACCCGGACAAATCTGCCCTAAATCACAGAGCCATACAGTTATTTATTTATAACAGTTTAACAGTTAGCAGTAAATCCAAAGCAAAAAGTCTCCTGTAACACCAACATGGCCGAGTGTATAATGTCTAAAAAATGATAATGTTGCGAATAGTTTATCACTTCCAGTTTAGCATGACACAGTATATAAAGTCCTTTGTTTTAATAACAACATTTGGACATTTAAAAAAAACAATGAGGCCTGTGTCCCATTGATGTCTGTATTAAGAACTAGAACCTTCTGATCAGTAATTGGATGTCAGGAAAACAAGTTACATGATTATTTCATTTTGCTGTGTTTGACCTAAGTTGAATTGATCACGTGAAGTGTGTGTGTGTGTGTGTGTGTGTGTGTGTGTGTGTGTGTGTGTGTGCGCGAGTTTTCCTAAAAGGAAAAAATTGATTGATTTAGAGGTAATGATTTAGCACAATAAATACAGTCCTCTCCCAAACTACAGAAACATCAAGACCGGTTCATTTTGTGTTCTAGACTCACACGATTAAATATAAGACCAGAGTTTTAGCTTTAATTTACTGAGACTCATTCCGTGACATTGTACACACATCAAGCACAGCCAATATAACTATTTGTAAAGTCCTGAAATAGAAAGAAGCCACTAGTGTTCTAAGGAAAACAACAGCTGAGGATGGAAATGTTGTGAGAGCTGTAAAGAAAAACCCAAAAACAACAGTCAGTGACATTACCAAGAACCTTCACAGGGTAGGATGAAGGAATCACAATCCATCACAGGAAGAAGACTCAGAGAGCTGAAATATCGAGGCCATACCAGCTGATGCAGTAAGACTCAGTTGATCAGACTGTAATTCACAAAGTAGTACAGAGATGATTTACAAAACTTCTGGAACTGAGATTATCCTCTATCAGAGTAATGGAAAGAGAGAATGTGTGAAGGATGAAATGATCTGCTCATGATCCAAAACATCTGAGCTCATCTGTGAAACCTGGTGGTGGTGTTATGACTTGGGCTTGAATGGCTGCTTCTGGAACATTCTCACTAATCTGATGCTGGAGCTCATGATGGTAGCAGCAGAACGATCTCGGACATCGACAGAAACATTCTTTATGCAGAACTTCATCACGCAGCAAGACAACAATCCAAAACACACTGCAGCTCAATGCAGGACCTCATCAGGGCAAAAAGTGGAGGGTTTTAGACTGGACAAGTCAATCAGCAGACCTGAACTGAGTAACATTTCACCTCCTGAAGAGGAGACTGAAGATAGAAACCTCCTGAAACACACAACCACTGAAAGAAACTGCTCTACAAACCTGGAAAAGAAGATCATTGAGGAAGAATGCAGAAGTTTGGTGATTTAATGAGGCTTGATGCAGTTATAGCAAGTGAGGGACCTTGGGCCAAATATTAAGTGTAATTTGCATGAATATGATACTCTTCTGTTCTAATTCTTTTGCCTGCCTTAAGATTGGGGTGTATGTTGTAATGCTGTAAAAAAGTTGTGTGTTTTATGTATAAATACATCTATATATAAATATCATGAAGACTCTTGTCTGATTTCCATCTTTTGACTTTTAAACTCTGTGGTCTTTGGTGTACAGACACATGAACTGACCTTTCCTTTCTGTCGTTTTGGTGGAGACTGTAATTCGTTTAGTCAGTGTTGTGCAGCCTGACAGAGTTTCTCCTTCCGTGACACAAACATCTTAATTTCTAAGCGAGGAAAATGTGAGCTGGAGGAGGGGAGGGACAGCAATGTTTCTGCTGCCTGAGGAAAACCCCACTTTAACAGAAAACATGCATGTGGACAGGATCTAAAATAAATACTAGCCGAAACCACATGGAAATGTTTATATATTGACTGATTTATTTTATTCAGCATAAAAGTGATTGCGTTAGTTTTGTATGAATAACAGGAAGTGGCTAATATCCTATGATAAGGCTATATTTATATAAAGTTGGCTACAAGTTACATACAGGCTATAAATAATGATTATTCATATTAAAATACTGATATTTATATACTGATATTTATTAGCAGCACAATGTGGTTTATTTAGCACAGTTGTAGATGTTTATCATTTTTATGGCAGGATGTGCAACTGACAATCTTTTAGTCCATTCTTCATCATTTATGCTAGTTAGTGAGCTCAGTCAAGGTTATGTGGCTTGTGGTAAGAAGTGACCTTGTTTCTCAGTGTTTTCTTGTTCATACTCAGGATTTGAGAAATTTTGGAGAGCCCTTAACTCTACGCCATTGTCCTGACTGGACACACTGTCTGTGTTCTCTGACATGTTGAGTAGGTACTCCCTTGGGTTCACAAACTTTGCCCTGAAGACCCTCCACACACGCTTGTTGAGCAGGACGTATGCTGCAGGGTTGATGAAGACGTGAGTGAAGGCGATGCACTCTGTGATCTGGATGGCGAGGTCCAGGTGCAGACTCATGCTGCACTCCGAGACCATGTGCAGCTCCTGCAGAAGGTGTAGCATAATCACCAATGTGTACGGGAACCAGAGCGCAAAGAACAGCCCAGTGGAGATGAAGGCACATCTCAGCGTTCTGGAACACACTGAAGAACGCGTGCGCAGGAACAAGACGACGGAGGAACCGAGCAAGAGCAGGAACGGTATCCCAAAGACGAGCACAACCAGCTGGAGGCGCATGAAGACCTTCCAGCCATGTGGGAAGTGGTAGGTGCAGTGGGTCTCGCCGTGGAAGTGGTGCTCGTCCACGAAGTGCAGGTGTGTCACGGAGGCCAGACATGACAACATCCACACACACGTGCACCATACGACGTTCTTCGTGGTCTCCCCAAAGCGTCGGAAACACCGGAGCGCGTTCACGCGGCTCCGCAAAACCGCACACGCCACGAACAGGTTGCTGCCGTATAGACCGACCGCGTACACCAGAGTGACGAGTTTACACGCGCGCTCCCCGAAGACCCAGTCCCGCGCTGCGTAAACCGCCCAGAACGGCAAAGTGGACGTGAACAGCAGGTCCGCGCACAGCACGCACAAGGGATGAGCCCTTCTCACCGGTTTGCTCCGCACGAGCACGTACAGCAGGGTGAAATTAGCGAACAGACCGAGAGCGCACGCGACCGAGTAAAACACAGGCAGGAAATAACGGCTGAACTTTTTCACCTGGTGTTTCTCACACGGCCGAAAGTCCGCCAGCGCGTCTAACTCGTAATACTCAGAGTAATCGTACTCATACTCCGACTCGTTACTGCGCGCGGGCTGAGTGACATCCATGGTGTCCTGGTGTGCAGCTGGAGCTTCACGTACAAATGTTATACAGCGCACGCGCTCGCACACGCACGGCTGCACACGCGCACAAGCGAAAGATTTCGATACTATTATTTTACTTTCTTTGCTGGATTTATGAAGCAGATGTGATGAAGATCAGTGGACTCCTCCTCCAGAGTTCTCCTAAAAACCTTCAGAAAGTCCTGATTCACATGAATTTTAATGATCAGATCACCAATCTAATAAATCTAACAAACTTCTGCTGTGAGATGTAAAGGCTGGGAGAGGGGGATTGTGGACTGGTTAATGTCTGGACAGATCAGATCCAGGTTCATGCTCGAGCATCACCACTTGTTTCAGTTCTAATTCAAATGTTATTTGTCTCGTACATCAATGAAAACCAGGAACTTCTGTATGGGGTCAGAATTGTTTCGTTATTCGGAATAAATGTACTATGATCCACAAATAAATGTAAAGAGTTTCACAAATATTTTTTAAATCAACAAATGCACAATGAGCAAACCGTAAATATATGTTACACATTTCACAAAAAGAAAAGAAATTCACAAATAAATAAAATGGGATTTGCAAATAAAAAAATATTTATAAATATATATTTAATTGTATTTATTTGTGAATGGCTTCCTGCTCATTTGTGAATCACGTTCTGTGCATTTGTGGATTTGAAACATTTCTAACGTCAAGACGTGCACAAGAATCCACAAATAGTTGGACTCCGCCCACCGTCGACTCCAGACAATCGGACAACGGTCTCGTGGCGCTGACCAATCGTGGTACGGTCTACCTCCAACCAATCACGTTCTGATTTACTCACAATCGCATGACTCGAAATCATGACATTATCTATTGTATGTGAAATACTAAAAATAAAAAGCCCAGAAACAGAGATGAACCTTTTCAGACAAATATTGTAAACTCCTGATAGAGATAACATGCATGATATCCTTACTAATCGGTCAAGTGCAGGTCATTTAGAAACAAGTTTCATGTGAAATAGCATTCAGTGTCAACTCACTGTACACCTGTAAACATCAGTAAACACTGTACATCTGTAAACATCAGTAAACACTACACCTGTAAACATCAGTAAACACTGTACACCTGTAAACATCAGTAAACACTACACCTGTAAACATCAGTAAACACTGTACACCTGTAAACATCAGTAAACACTGTACACCTGTAAACATCAGTAAACACTGTACACCTGTAAACACTGTACACCTGTAAACATCAGTAAACACTGTACATGTGTAAACATCAGTAAACACTGTACACCCGTAAACATCAGTAAACACTGTACACCTGTAAACATCAGTAAACACTGTAGACCTGTAAACATCAGTAAACACTGTACACCTGTAAACATCAGTAAACACTGTACACGTGTAAACATCAGTAAACACTGTACACCTGTAAACATCAGTAAACACTGTACACCTGTAAACATCAGTAAACACTGTACACCTGTAAACATCAGTAAACACTGTACACCTGTAAACATCAGTAAACACTGTACACCTGTAAACATCAGTAAACACTGTACACCTGTGAACATCAGTAAACACTGTACACCTGTAAACATCAGTAAACACTGTACACCTGTAAACATCAGTAAACACTGTACACCTGTAAACATCAGTAAACACTGTACACCTGTAAACATCAGTAAACACTGTACACGTGTAAACATCAGTAAACACTGTACACCTGTAAACATCAGTAAACACTGTACACCTGTAAACATCAGTAAACACTGTACACCTGTGAACATCAGTAAACACTGTACACCTGTAAACACTGTACACCTGTAAACATCAGTAAACACTGTACACCTGTAAACATCAGTAAACACTGTACACCTGTAAACATCAGTAAACACTGTACACCTGTGAACATCAGTAAACACTGTACACCTGTAAACATCAGTAAACACTGTACACCTGTGAACATCAGTAAACACTGTACACCTGTAAACATCAGTAAACACTGTACACCCGTAAACATCAGTAAACACTGTACACGTGTAAACATCAGTAAACACTGTACACGTGTAAACATAAGTAAACACTGTACACCCGTAAACATCAGTAAACACTGTACACCCGTAAACATCAGTAAACACTGTACATGTGTAAACATCAGTAAACACCGTACACCCGTAAACATCAGTAAACACCGTACACCCGTAAACATCAGTAAACACCGTACACCCGTAAACATCAGTAAACACCGTACACCCGTAAACATCAGTAAACACTGTACACCTGTGAACATCAGTAAACACTGTACACCTGTAAACATCAGTAAACACTGTACACCCGTGAACATCCGTAAACACTGTACACCTGTAAACATAAGTAAACACTGTACACCTGTAAACATCAGTAAACACTGTACACGTGTAAACATCAGTAAACACTGTACACCTGTAAACATCAGTAAACACTGTACATCTGTAAACATCAGTAAACACTGTACACCTGTAAACATAAGTAAACACTGTACACCTGTAAACATCAGTAAACACTGTACACCTGTAAACATCAGTAAACACTGTACACCTGTAAACATAAGTAAACACTGTACACCCGTAAACATCAGTAAACACCGTACACCCGTAAACATCAGTAAACACTGTACACCTGTGAACATCAGTAAACACTGTACACCTGTAAACATCAGTAAACACTGTACACCCGTGAACATCCGTAAACACTGTACACCTGTAAACATAAGTAAACACTGTACACCTGTAAACATCAGTAAACACTGTACACGTGTAAACATCAGTAAACACTGTACACCTGTAAACATCAGTAAACACTGTACATCTGTAAACATCAGTAAACACTGTACACCTGTAAACATAAGTAAACACTGTACACCTGTAAACATCAGTAAACACTGTACACCTGTAAACATCAGTAAACACTGTACACCTGTAAACATAAGTAAACACTGTACACCTGTAAACATAAGTAAACACTGTACACCTGTAAACATCAGTAAACACTGTACACGTGTAAACATCAGTAAACACTGTACACCTGTAAACATCAGTAAACACTGTACATCTGTAAACATCAGTAAACACTGTACACCTGTAAACATCAGTAAACACTGTACATCTGTAAACATCAGTAAACACTGTACACCTGTAAACATAAGTAAACACTGTACACCTGTAAACATCAGTAAACACTGTACACCTGTAAACATCAGTAAACACTGTACACCTGTAAACATAAGTAAACACTGTACACCCGTAAACATCAGTAAACACCGTACACCCGTAAACATCAGTAAACACTGTACACCTGTGAACATCAGTAAACACTGTACACCTGTAAACATCAGTAAACACTGTACACCCGTGAACATCCGTAAACACTGTACACCTGTAAACATAAGTAAACACTGTACACCTGTAAACATCAGTAAACACTGTACACGTGTAAACATCAGTAAACACTGTACACCTGTAAACATCAGTAAACACTGTACATCTGTAAACATCAGTAAACACTGTACACCTGTAAACATAAGTAAACACTGTACACCTGTAAACATCAGTAAACACTGTACACCTGTAAACATCAGTAAACACTGTACACCTGTAAACATAAGTAAACACTGTACACCTGTAAACATAAGTAAACACTGTACACCTGTAAACATCAGTAAACACTGTACACGTGTAAACATCAGTAAACACTGTACACCTGTAAACATCAGTAAACACTGTACATCTGTAAACATCAGTAAACACTGTACACCTGTAAACATCAGTAAACACTGTACACCTGTAAACATCAGTAAACACTGTACACCTGTAAACATTGCTGACATTTTGCTGATTGAAAATGTACTGTGTGACTTTATTAAAGTAAAAGCTAAAGGAAGCAGGATGCATTATGCTTACAATAACTCTTAGGTTTCATCATTCAAGGTATCATAATTCCTCTATACAGCTTGTATACATTAGAATAAAATGTCATTTCTTCACGACCATAATGCTTTATATAACGTAGAACGATGGCACACAGGGCTAAGTCATGTACGTGCAAGTGAAAGCATCAGTATGAGAAAAATGCAAAGTAAAAAAAAATCATGAGACTGTAAATACATGTGAAAGGGCACACAAAATAGAACAAGAGAATCGTACTGGATGAAAAAAACGAGTACAAACTAGACACTGCATTGAACAGCCTCAGAGCGAGTAAATCAGAACGTGATTGGTTGGAGGTAGACCGTACCACGATTGGTCAGCACCACGAGACCGTTGTCCGATTGGCTGGAGTCGACGGTGGGCGGAGTCCACCTATTTGTGGATTATTGTGCACGTCTTGACGTTAGAAATGTTTCAAATCCACAAATGCACAGAACGTGATTCACAAATGAGCAGGAAGCCATTCACAAATAAATACAATTAAATATATATTTATAAATATTTTTTTATTTGCAAATCGCATTTTATTTATTTGTGAATTTCTTTTCTTTTTGTGAAATGTGTAACATATATTTACGGTTTGCTTAATGTGCATTTGTTGATTTAAAAAATATTTGTGAAACTCTTTATATTTATTTGTGGATCATAGTATATTTATTCAGAATAACGAAACAATTCTGACCCCATAATTCTGTACCTACTGTATGACATTAGTTAGTGGGAAACGGGGGCGTGGCCAAATGCCGGTTTATTAATGGAGGGCGTGGCGTATCACACTCCTGTGCTTAATGATGGTAGCAGGGATAAAAGTGAGAGACGTGAGAACCGGCAAGCGAGAGTTACCTTTCATTTAACATACAATCTGCATTTTGAATTCCTTTTGCACCACTAGGAGGCGCAATGTTGCTGCTTGAAACTTTTCTGAAAATGATATTAAATGATATTAAAGTGCTGTCACGTCTCCATGTGAACTCCTCAGACTACTATTATGGTGACTCAACTGGTTAAGGCTCTGGGTTGTTGATCAGAGGATCGGGGTTCAAGGCCCAGTACAGCCAAGCTGCCTCTGCTGGGCATTTGAGCAAGGGCCTCAACCCTCCCTGATCCAGGGGAGCTGTATCATAGCTGCACTCTGACCCCAACCTCCTTAGTTGGGGTATGTGAAGAAAAAAGATTTCCACTGTGGTGTAATGTATATGTGGTGATAATAAAGGCTTCTGTGCCCCGTTCTATTACACCTAGTGGTCAAAGTGAGAACTGCAGACATCCACTGGGGCAGGAATTTCACCAGCCCCTGCTCTCACCATGAACACTGTGTTCATTAATTATGTTAACACTTCTGTGTTCATCTCACACAATCATTAAGTATACATGTGATGGATAGAGTTATTCTTTTCAGAACCTTCCCCAAAATTAAAATGGAAGGGATTACTAAATGTTTTTTAGCTAGATATCTAACTAGTGAGGTAACGTCGCATAGTATTGCAGTAAAATGGTGACTGACAGAGAGAGTTGGCTTTTACACCAGAATACAGCTCTCTGTCCTCTATTTGAAAAGTGGAGCTCAAACACAAGCCTGTGTTTATCATCTATATTAACAGGAAGTAATCATCTGATGGAACCATCACGTCTCTGTGCTCCAAATAAAGCTGTGGAACTGTGTTTGTGCACATGTTTTATTTAGGATATAAATGTTGATTTTGTGAAAAATTAATATTAACATTATAATTAAATAATCCTTATTATTTTTCTCAAAATATTTAAATTTGTGTTAAGCAAATTGTTAAATTTGAATAAACATTTTTTACCAAGGACAATATATAATCAAAAAATTTATTAAAAGTAAATGAAATGATTTGTTCCTGAAATGAAATTGAATCAGCAGACACTTCCTGTTCATTAAAGACTCTCACCTGATAAACAGACTGTATTTAATACATCATCAAGTCAATCTTCAGTTATATAATGAAGCATCCACCTCTGATTAGAAACTAAACATAAAACATGCTACAGCACTTTTATTATTTATTTATGGTACAATACTTTTATTGCCCCCTCCCCCCCCCCCCATACCACTTGTTTTCTTTTTTAATTCTTTTTGTTTTCTCATTCTTTTTGTGTACAGCGGTGTCCAAATCGATGGGTGGGTGGAGCTACTATAATGGGTGGGGCTAATCCAATGGGTGGAGCTACTCTAATAGGTGGGGGTAATCCACCGGGTGGGGCTAGTCCACAGGGTTTTCACATTCCAGTAAAAAGAAAAGAAACAAGACTTTCATGACTTACAGGAAGCAGAGGTCAGAGGTGAGGGGTTGGTTATGAGACTTTAACCAGCAGCACTGCATCTGCCAACATACTGAAGTGGAGCTTCCTGTGAAACAGGAAGTCTGAGTCACTGAAGGTCTTATAAAACACCAAAGCTCCAGCATCCTGTTAGTTGTGACAAAACACAGGTTCTTAAAGATAATTAGCTTCTTCTCAAAGGAGTCTGTACAGAACCATTAAGAGTTCCTCATCTTTCTCTCTGTGTTTGTGTATGAACTCATAATGATGTTAGAGTTTATTACCAGTTACTGTAGTTACGGTGGTGAGAGTTACATGTTAGTTATTATAAAATAGTGACGTGACATATGGCTAAGCACGGTGACCCAGAATTTGTTCTCTGCATTTAACCCATCCAAAGTGCACACACACAGCAGTGAACACACACACACCGTGAACACACACCCGGAGCAGTGGGTAGCCATTTATGCTGCGGTGCCCGGGGAGCAGTTGGGGGGATTCGGCGCCTTGCTCAAGGGCACCTCAGTCGTGGCCGGCCCGAAACTCGAACCCAGACTCCTCCATTAGGCCACGACTGCCCCCACAGGCTGTCTCTCCTCAGAGGAAATAAAATATAAAGGGCACCTTTATTGACAGGAAAGAATTAGTGTTGGGTCTGTGCTGAACTCAGAGATTACAATGACCCATTAGTTCCTCAGGAGCTCTTGGTTTCACTATTATAAACTTTGGTAGAAAGGCCATTATTTACATTTACACTATTTACATTTACATTATTTACATTCACATTATTTGCATTTACATTATTTACATTTACATCATTTCCTGTCAAGTGTCACCAAATGAGGATGAGGTTCACTTCTGAGTCTGGTTCCTCTAAAGGTTTCTTCCTCATATCATCTCAGGGACTTTTTCCTCACCACCATCACCTCAGGCTCGATCATTAGGGATAAACATTAGAGATAAATAATAACTTAATTTTAAACTTGAATGTTTTCCCTTTTGTTTTTATACTTCTGTAAAGCTGCTTTGACACAATGTGAATTGTAAAAAGTGTCAAACAAATCAATTGAATTAAATCAAATTATAAAAATTTGATATTTTGGGATTTTATTGAGAATCTAAACTAATAAAATTACAAGAATGTGTGTTGAGGTTGTGTTTTTAGTATCAGAAGGTCAGTGGGTTCTATCTACGTCTATTACTGTGCCATCTAATGGTCAGAAAAGTGAGCCAAATCAGTGTGACACACCACACACACACACACACACACACATACACACACACACACACACACACACACACCTCTAATTAATAATCGGGTGACAATCATTCAAGAGCAGGCCCAAGATTACTTACTGTTTATTTTTATACAAACATTATATAACTGCAGTGTTGTATCATTTGTTAGAGCTTGTTCTGCCAGGAGACAGTTCTTAGACATTTTTTCCAGCTTGAATCCATTTCCGCTTTTATTATCCAGTGAGGAATGTGAGACACCACAACAATGAAAGAAGAACTTTAATAATACAGTAAAAATGCCAATGTGTTAAACATCTGGCTAATCACAGCTTTTATCACAAAGTCTTCATAAACACTGTGTGACCCTTCCAATGGGTTCATAATAAGTACTGGCACCCATACTTTTAAGTCTATTTATGATTTATGATCTAAAATTTAATTCTAGTGATGTGATATATCATTGTGTACACACACACACACACACACACACACACACACACACACACACACACACACATACACACATACGATTTAAACAGTTTTAAACAGCTTTAATAGTAAGTTTAATTTTCTATTTACTGCCGTTATTAAGAAGTTGATATGGAACATATTCCAACTATTTCTGACACTGTGTGTGATATTACAGTATATAACCGTGATATAACAATTATACATACATTGTTGTATGTTGAAGAACTTTAGTGCTGTTGTAATATTAGTGTATTTTCAATCAGTTATTTGGAACATGTTATAGAATGTTATTAACATTTTTAGTGAGACAGCCAGGAGTGAAAGAGAACCAGGAGAAGTGTGGAGAGGTGTGCAGCTGCGTTCAGCTGATTTAGGACAAGCTGCACGAAAAAAGGTAGACACCATTAAAAGGTAAGCAATTTTTTGCTTCTAGATTACTTGCTTGTGCATCGGGCTGGGGTAGCAGTAACGCTCAGGGTCTTCTATAAATGAACACCTGAAAGACCTGAAGACCTATTTATTCAGGAAACACTTCAACTAGCACTTCTTTCCTTATCTTTTGCATTAAAAAAAACAAACAAAAAAAAAAACACCTTTGACACTTTTTCATTGTAACTTTGAACAAATGTTTTAAACTCATGGTATCTTAAGTACTGTATGTAACTTAGTGAGCCAGCATTAATGTATTCAATGCTAGAGATTTAAGATTTACTTATGTAGGTCGCTCTGGATAAGTGTGCGTCTGTCACATGCTGTAAATGTAAATGTACAGTAAATGTAACACACACATACCACCAGCACCACCTTAAAGATTTAAACAGATTAAAACAGTTGTTTAGACATGACTTGAAGATTTATGTATGCATGTAATGTTAAAAATGAAAAGGAAAAATGATCTACAATACTATACAATATGTTCTGGTTATTAAACACACCTACAAACACAGAGACAAAGTGTACGTTCCTTGACAAGACCACAGGGATCTGCATGGTCCAGTATTTTAGGAACCGCCATCAGTGTGCCGTCAGATCCTGCACGTTTAATCCTAAGTGGTGTTTTTAATTTACTGTCATTATGGAGGAGTTAGATTACATCGTTAGCTGTTGACTTTCTCTGTTTTAATGAATTATCTTCACATTTCTAAACTACTAATAACAGGGCTATCAAGTGTCACACATTGAGAGTGACAGTCACTCATTTGGGTCTTTTCTCACGCTCTCCCGCCACACATCGTATTTCTCACGCAGAAAAACTTTTTGACTATTTATCATATATTTATTAAGCCGCAGCGCCCAAAATGTATCAGTCTGCACCGCTGTCTCTATGGAAACGGGCAGGAATCAAGCGCGTCTCAGCTGGAGTTCTTAGTCGAGCCTGAAACTTACCAGCCAATCAAAACAAGAGGCTACACCATAGCCAATCAGAAAATAGCACTATTGTATATGGGTAAGATTTAACGCAACAACCAATGAAAAAAAACGTTCATTAGAGAGAGTATTTTCGATGGTCGGTTTGAACAAAACCTCAACACGAAACAGCTTGTCTCTGGACGGGACATTGTCCTCAATCATGACCCTAAATATGGCTGGGCTTGTGCTGAACTGTTTTGTATGGGAGAAACATTACAAATGATAAAGGGGTCCAAAAAGAAAACAACCGTAACCCTAACCCAACAAAGGCCACCCTTGCCTGTCTTCAAAACTTGAGAGCCCTGTAATGATAATTAAACAATAACTAGACCATGTAGTTCTGAGAGAGAGGAATGAGCGTGAAGCCTCTCATTTACATTGTTTTTACAGTTATAAGCATTTGCTATGTCACTAAGCGGTTTTATTGAATTTATATTGTATGTATCTGAGTTTAATTAAAGTTTTTTATTTTATGTGTAACAGCACCATGTCCCAGGATGGGAGCAAACATTATAATGACTTAAATAATATTAGGACATATTTATTTTAACAGTACTACACATTATTCAAAGGAATCTGAGGGTTTTATTTATTTATTTATTTATTTATTTAATTTCTTGCTAGGTAATAATGACTAGGCATGTACACTGTGGCGTGCTGCACGTGCCGTGACGTGGAGAACTGCATGTTCCAGTACAATATGAGCTGCGTTCAAGTGCGGAACATCATTTAACAACAAGTGGCGTGTTTTATTAACTGTCGTTATTGTGTAGATGAATATCGTAAGCCGTAAATAGTAATAATGATAAGTAATAATACATTAATGTTAACAAAATTAAAAAATAATAATTCTGACACCGGTGTTGAAAAGTTTAACAACTCTTAAACAAACACAATCTCCC
Source organism: Tachysurus vachellii (assembly GCF_030014155.1). Classification (NCBI taxonomy): domain Eukaryota; kingdom Metazoa; phylum Chordata; class Actinopteri; order Siluriformes; family Bagridae; genus Tachysurus; species Tachysurus vachellii. The sequence continues at coordinate 30,870,166 of NC_083466.1, forward strand.
TGCATTTGAACACACCTCTGTAACGTCAGTCCTACGCTGTGCGCGTGACGTCACTGAGCAGCGAGTCCTCGAGGTGAAGCCGGTACTCGGATCTGTGGAGGTGAAGTAACAGGTCTGTGTTTATTTTATTATTATTTACCTCACAAAGGCACTTAAACTCATTTATAGACACAATGGCACAGAACTGGTGCATAAAGTAGTTTATTAGAAAGAATAACGTGTCAGTCAGCTGTATTTGTGTGGTTAGCTAACATGCTAACAGGCTAACTAGATTTAACCACAGATACATTAATAATAAAAAAAAAATAATTAAACTACATGGAGGTTTTATTTTAAAACGATTTATCTGCTTTTATTTATATAATTTAAATAAATAACATAATCTAAACATTTTATATACCACAGCTCTGACCTTCAAGAATTAAAATGATGATGATGATTATTATTATTGTTTTTATTATTTTTTATTATTGTAATTATTATCATTATTATTGCCATTATTATTATTATTATAGTTAACACTGAGGTCGTATTCTGGATTCTGATTGGTCAGAAAGTTTTATTATAAACGTGCTGCAGTTTTCTGTTAAACTATTATTTAACATTTATGGAAGGAGTCTCCAGTGTCAGTGTTTAATATCAGTTATTTCTTTAAAAAAGTAATAAATAAATGAAATAAAAAAAAGCAGTTGTTTTGGTGTAAATGGAGTTAACCTCTGGAGAAAGTTGTGTATTATGCATTGTGTGTTTTACGGTAACACACCCACACTGTTTCCTCCTCACACTGTTGACAAGTGGTTAGTAAAGTATTGTCATCACTTCTGGGTAACTGATGAAATCATGAGATAAACCTGTTTGTTTTACCATAAGGAAGTGATTTATTAAGAGCTACACAATCCAGGTAGTGCTGCTACGTGTCATCAGATTACAGTGTAGGAGAATTTAGGAGTATTTATTACAATGTGGGTTTCAGTCTGTTCCTGAATAAAATATTCACTTCATGTGTTTCCTTTCAGTTCAAACAAGATGTCCATCGTGTCATTTGATGAGTATGAGGAGTCCAAGTTCCTCAGGAAAGCCAAGGAGAACCCGTTCGTCCCTATTGGTGAGCCATACATGTGCTGATCATCAGTTATATACCACAATACTTACAGAAATGTGAATGTGGAACACAGCAGAAATGTCAAAATACTGCCTCCTGTGGTGATAATGATGATGACAGTAATAGGGGTGGTGAAGGTATGATCATGGTGACAGAGATGATGTTGGAGATGATGGTTATGTCTGTGATGACAGATATGATGATGATGATGATGATGACGTTAACGGTGTTGTTTCCACAGGGATGGCCGGTTTCTTTGCCATTGTGGCACACAGACTGTATAAGATGAAGAGCAGGGGCAATATGAAGATGTCCGTGCACCTGATCCACATGCGTGTGGCAGCGCAGGGCTTCGTGGTGGGAGCCATGACTCTTGGTACCGTTCTACACTAGAACCCAAACACAGACACATTCAACTGGTCATGATGACATCATCATAATCTCTCCAGGCTAATGGAATGATCATGACTTTATAATAGATGAGAATAGTGTATATTAACCTGTGGTGTCGTTGCAGGTGTGGTGTACTCCATGTATAAGGACTACGTGTTGAAGCCGGCCGAAGCTCAGAGAGCGCTGGAACAGAAACAACAGGAAATCAAGTGAACAGTGGAGTGTCACATTATTCTAATTTTAGAGTAGTTCTTTTTTTTTTTTGCATCCTGGTGTCCTGTAGATACTTCACATTCTTCTCAAGATGCTAGGGTTAGGTTTAGATATTTATCTTTAAAGATATATAATACACAGGGTTTGTAATTTATATTTTATAATATTTACATTTCTAAAACCACGGGCCAGAACACACAGCAGTGTGGAAGTGGGAACATAATTTCCAACGTCCATCTGATGCTAACTTCATTACAAGTGTCTGCCAATGTCAGCTTGTAATCTCTAAAAAACAGGCTATGATCTGCTTAAATATGTTATTCATCAAACCTTTAAAGAATACGGTTCCTCACAGTGTTCATTGAGTAAAGGAACCTTTAACATGGTAACCTTTAAGGATTCTGATATTAGAGATGAACAAAATCATAGTTGCTCTGCAGGTTGTACAAGGTGTTCAAAATGTGGTCTGTTGCCCAGCTGGTCTGTGGAGATCACAAAATATGGGCAGATAAATAATATGCTAATAGTTATTGTTGTAATAATAATCTAGTATAACCATGTGATCATAGTGAACGTTTTGGTACAGGACATTATCTATGCTTTATTTTTAGAAAAAAAGGGTTCTAAAGAACGGGTTCTTTCCACTTGGTGGTCCTTAAGGTTTCCCTGCAATAAAACAAATCAATCAAAAATTGATGAACTGATAAACAGGCTACAGATGTTGTGCTAGATAAATGTTAATAGGAGTGATTACTGTAAATGACTGGACATGGACAGGCTGTGTCTGATTTGCATAGGCATGCATATTTAATTAGGAGGAAGTGGTAGAGATGATATGTCGTTTCCTGAATGTGCCTTGTTTCTCTGTGTGTGTGTGTGTGTGTGTGTGTGTGTGTGTGTGTGTGTGTGTGTGTGTGTGTGTGTGTGTGTGTGTGTTACCCCGGCTCTGCCTACCAAAAACCAGCGTCCGTCACTTTAAAGACTCAAGAACTTCATTAGCAGCAAAACATAACACAGTAACTGCTGGTCCGTCTTCAGTGTTCCTGAATGTTTGTGTTACTAAGATGATTATTTTTGCACTTTGTGTTTGTACATCCTGTTGGTTTATTAGAAGTTGTATTTTTATGTAATATATGCTGAAAAAAACACACCATTAAATTATGATTGGATATCACACTGTGGTTCTGAACTGAGTTTTTTTTTAGTTCAAGGATTTGTGAGGATCATGTGCAGAGCTTTCCAGGTTTCTCTTGTAAAAATAGAGCAGAATGAAAAGATCAGGAACAAGTTATGATTTCCTCCACTATTTCTCCTACTGAGGATCATGCACTAGAGAGGATTCAGTGAAAGGGGGTGGGGTAAGTTATATCAGGCAGGGCAGAGAGGGTGATGGGAAGAACAAGTGATGATCTAAGATCCTGGAGAGTGCTGACGGAAGGTCTCGGACATTTTCTCCCCTGTGGGTTGGAAAGCATATGTTGAACGTCAAGGAAAATAAGTGCAGAAGAGGTCTTCAGTAGGGAAAAGATTAAGGAGCCTGTCAAATTTCAAATTCAATTTATTTGTATAGCACTTTTAATAATTCCCATTGTCTCAAAGCAGCTTTACAAAAGTATAGAAACAGAAGAGAGAGAAAAAGAAATAAATAAGGACACAAATTAATACATACAATTAAAGTTTAAAATTAATTTTAAAAATCTGTTTAATTATCACTATCCATAATGATCAAGCCGTAGGCGACAGCGACAATGAAAAACTCCCTGAGATGATAAGAGGAAGAAACCTTGAGAGGAACCAGACTCAGAAGGGAACCTCATCTTCATTTGGGTGACACTCTGCACTGTACCTTTCCCTTTCTGAAAGGGAGAGAAACAGACGAGTGAGACGGAGAAAGTTTCAGAAACTGTGGCACTTATTAAAAGTGACAATGTGAAACACCATTATGAGACAAAACATAAAGGTTTTGAACAAACATATCCACTGAAATCTGAAGACAGCGTCCCTGAGACAGCTTTCCCAGGTCTGAGGAAATTATGGGGTCAGAATTGTTTCGTTATTCTGAATAAATATACTATGATCCACAAATAAATATAAAGAGTTTCACAAATATTTTTTAAATCAACAAATGCACAATAAGCAAACCGTAAATATATGTTACACATTTCACAAAAAGAAAAGAAATTCACAAATAAATAAAATGGGATTTGCAAATAATTAAAAAAAAATTATAAATATATATTTAATTGTATTTATTTGTGAATGGCTTCCTGCTCATTTGTGAATCACGTTCTGTGCATTTGTGGATTTGAAACATTTCTAACGTCAAGACGTGCACAAGAATCCACAAATAGTTGGACTCCGCCCACCGTCGACTCCAGACAATCGGACAACGGTCTCGTGGCGCTGACCAATCGTGGTACGGTCTACCTCCAACCAATCACGTTCTGATTTACTCGCAGTAGCATGACTCGAAATCATGACATTATCTATTGTATGTGAAATAATAAAAATAAAAAGCCCAGAAACAGAGATGAACCTTTTCAGACAAATATTGTAAACTCCTGATAGAGACAACATGCATGATATCCTTACTGATCGGTCAAGTGCAGGTCATTTAGAAACAAGTTTCATGTGAAATAGCATTCAGTGTCAACTCACTGTACACCTGTAAACATCAGTAAACACTGTACATCTGTAAACATCAGTAAACACTGTACACCTGTAAACATCAGTAAACACTGTACACCTGTAAACATCAGTAAACACTGTACATCTGTAAACATCAGTAAACACTGTACACCTGTAAACATCAGTAAACACTGTACACTTGTAAACATCAGTAAACACTGTACACCCGTAAACATCAGTAAACACTGTACACCTGTAAACATCAGTAAACACTGTACATCTGTAAACATCAGTAAACACTGTACACCTGTAAACATCAGTAAACACTGTACATCTGTAAACATCAGTAAACACTGTACACCTGTAAACATCAGTAAACACTGTACACTTGTAAACATCAGTAAACACTGTACACCTGTAAACATCAGTAAACACTACACCTGTAAACATCAGTAAACACTGTACACCTGTAAACATCAGTAAACACTGTACACCTGTAAACATCAGTAAACACTGTACACCTGTGAACATCAGTAAACACTGTACACCTGTAAACATCAGTAAACACTGTACACCTGTAAACATCAGTAAACACTATACACCTGTGAACATCAGTAAACACTGTACACCTGTAAACATCAGTAAACACTGTACACCTGTAAACATCAGTAAACACTGTACACCTGTAAACATCAGTAAACACTACACCTGTGAACATCAGTAAACACTGTACACCTGTGAACATCAGTAAACACTGTACACCTGTAAACATCAGTAAACACTGTACACCTGTAAACATCAGTAAACACTACACCTGTAAACATCAGTAAACACTATACACCTGTGAACATCAGTAAACACTGTACACCTGTAACCATCAGTAAACACTGTACACCTGTAAACATCAGTAAACACTGTACACTGTAAACATCAGTAAACACTACACCTGTAAACATCAGTAAACACTGTACACCTGTGAACATCAGTAAACACTGTACACCTGTAAACATCAGTAAACACTGTACACCTGTAAACATCAGTAAACACCGTACACCTGTAAACATCAGTAAACACCGTACACCTGTAAACATCAGTAAACACCGTACACCTGTAAACATCAGTAAACACCGTACACCTGTAAACATCAGTAAACACTGTACACCTGTAAACATTGCTGACATTTTGCTGATTGAAAATGTACTGTGTGACTTTATTAAAGTAAAAGCTAAAGGAAGCAGGATGCATTAAGCTTACAATAACTCTTAGGTTTCATCATTCAAGGTATCATAATTCCTCTATACAGCTTGTATACATTAGAATAAAATGTCATTTCTTCACGACCATAATGCTTTATATAACGTAGAACGATGGCACACAGGGCTAAGTCATGTACGTGCAAGTGAAAGCATCAGTATGAGAAAAATGCAAAGTAAAAAAAAAATCATGAGACTGTAAATACATGTGAAAGGGCTGTGGGAAAATAATTTTAAGTCATTGTTTTATTTCATATAGTTCACACTGTTAAGTAGATCTATCACCTGCAGGGATAGACTAGGACACACAGACCAGTAAGGAGCCCAGGGAGGAACCGAAGGCAGTAGGCCTCGGGGGTCAACCCGGTGGTGAAGACTTCCTTATAGAATTCCCCTTTTATTAGCTTATCCCTACCTAACTGGTCCTTAGGTGTCATAACACTGCAGATTAGGGAAAGTAAACTAAAAAAACTATACGATCACAGAGATTTTGAAACTAAAAACTATATGATCACATAGATCCTGAATATAAACTGTAGTATGGAAATATTGCTCTCCTGCTTCTCTCTTGCTCGCCTTCTTATGTTTGTGTTACAGATACAAGGACTGAAAAGCACTGCGACAACCAAGGCAACAGAAGCACCAAAGCACTGACATCTGAAGACATCTGCAGAACAACTGCTCAGGACTGGCAGACAACAACAATTCTTACTGTCTTCATTTACCTGATGACAAAAGGGACATCATATATCAAGCTACAATGTGCACTGCAGAAGCTTTGGACTCTAGAAAACAACAAAGAACTATTGCCCTTAAGAAGTTTTCTTTTGCCTGCAACTCAAAGTTGCAAGAATTCTGGCTATATGTTAAAGCACTCAAGCCAGATATATTTTGTAAATAGAAAACTGAGCATGATTTTAACTTTGTTATTATTATTGACAAATCTATTGTGAGAGTTATTAGAACTCTCAAAGGGGGAATTGTGGGAAAATAATTTTAAGTCATTGTTTTATTTCCTTTTAGTTCTAGCATATTTTGTGGATCATGCAGAAGCCAAATCAAGTTACAATGCTAGTTAAATTCAAACTTTACATTAGACTTGTGGTTCCTGTATCTCATTAATATGAAAGGAAAGGGGCAAGGTAACTCAGGATATCATCTGTCTCTTTGCACCATTTGTCCCATTGTTTAAGGTGGCCATTTGATTGAAGATCTGAGAAAGACTGTTATGTTAATGGGATTAAGGGTGAAATTCCAGGATCTGGTGTGGGGGCTGTTACATCCTTTCATGCTTTGATTGTCACCTGAGTGATTTGTCTCTATCTGATGGGACTGCCCCCTAAAATGTGTATATTTACGATGTATTACAACTTTAAGTCAGACTTGATGACTGCAGCGCCCGTGCCAGTACGCTCTGACTTGCAGACTCATTTCATTGTGTATCTACAATAAAGACTACTGCACAAGGATATCCAAGTCTCCTGGTCTTCTCTGGAAAAAGTTTACAACAGATGGTGCCGTGACCCGGATAGAGCTTCTCATCTCACTAAACTTCTTCAAAACTTCAAGCTCCAGAATCTTCAGATTTTTTCCAACTCAACTTTGATTTGGTGAGTGTCACTCTATCCAAAGAACCTACAGACCAGTATACATGTGGTTATCCTCTGCTTTGTCAGGGAAGACTTAACAAACAGCTGCAGGGTTTGGTTAACTACAAGTTTGGTTTATCCTCTGTTGATCAGGGAAGAATTTTGGTTTATCCTCTGTTGATCAGGGAAGAATTTTGGTTTATCCTCTGTTGATCAGGGAAGAATTTTGGTTTATCCTCTGTTGATCAGGGAAGAATTTTGGTTTATCCTCTGTTGATCAGGGAAGAATTTTGGTTTATCCTCTGTTGATCAGGGAAGAATTTCGGTTTATCCTCTGTTTAGCAGGTAAGAAATTTGAGTTATCCTCTGTTGATCAGGGAAGAATTTTGGTGTATCCTCTGTTGATCAGGGAAGAAATTTGAGTCACCCTCTGTTTATCGGGGAAGAGTTTTGGTTTATCCCCTGTATATCAGGGAAGAATTGTGTGTTCTCCTCTAGAAATTAGAAACAGTTATGGGTTATTCCCTACTTTAGAGAAACTAACAGTAGATTGTCTAAAAAGAGAAATCCCATAGCGATCAAAATGTTTAAAAAGAATGCAAGACTGATCCCCACTACTGAAAAAGGTGGATTAGCTACCCCTTTGTGGACTAGTGGAGAGTTCAAATCAATGTTGGCAGAGCAAATGAATGCTATAGTGACAGATTCAGTCAAACAGAATTTGGCAAAGAAATATGGCATTCATCCAGACAAAGTCTGGTCTATTGAAGAGTGCAAAAAGGTGCTGGGTGCTTGTATCAGAAAGAAAAACGTCAAAGGAATTATCTGTTGCCACATGGAATTTTGTGTTTCCTCGGCACATGAGCATGCCCAACGTATTGCAGAGCTAGAAGAGCAAAACAAAGAATTACGTGCTCGAGTATCTTCCATCACTAAGAAGTTAGGGCACAGCAAGGCTTCAGAAAAAAATTGTGTAAAAAAGTCAACGCCATCAGAAAATGTATATCCTGACTTGGAGTCTTTGTTTAACCAAGAGGGAGACAATGTGTCCTTTAGTTACCTTACTGATCAGCCGGACAATGCCCTTGTGTGTGGAGCACGAAAAAGGGTTCAGAGTAGAATAGAGGAGGTAGAAAATACTACTGGCCCATCTCCAACATTACAAGTGCAAACTGTCATTAAAGCTTTAGGGCCTGAAGCAATAGAGAGACTTTCTCAAAGTTTGCCATCAGCACGTGCTAACTTTTCTGAATTTAGGAGAGCATTATCAAAAAAATTGCGTCTCTATGACATGTCTCTAGCGGAGGTCACTCAACTTATGTCTCAGGTGTTAACAGAGTCAGAATTTAATTGCTTTGAAAGTGCTGTGAATAGTTCGGAGTTCAAACATGATAGCAAAGATGAGTTTCGAGAAGGAGTCCTTAGGATACTGAAGGATATTATTGGGCCAAAGATTGACTGGGCCAGAGTCACTAGTTGCGTGCAGAAGAAGGAAGAAACTGTAAGGGAATACACTGAAAAATTTTGTCAATCAGCTGTTGCATACAGTGGAATAGCCAACAGTCCAGATGATGTATTAGATGATAAGGGACCATTAGTCAGGGCATGGTTTGGTGGCCTTTCATCAGAGTACAGGAATGCTTTGCCTTTCTTAGACCTTACTTGGTCTATTCAAACACTGAAAAGCAACTTGGACAGGTTAGCCATCTGGGAAAGGGATTCTGATGTTAGGATAAAAGTCAGAACAGCCGCAGCATCGCTAAATAATTCATATGCAGAGACTAGGCAAGAACCCGGATTCCCTAAGAGAGAGGGAACATGTAACTATTGTGGAAAATCAGGGCACTGGGTAAAATACTGTAGGAAAAAGCAGCAAGATAGCAGAAGAAATTTACAACATAACCCCTCACCCACCCAGCCTGCTTATAACCCAGAGGTAGTTCATCCTCTTTCTAGTGAAACCCTAGGACAGTTTGTTCAGGCCTGTACAAATGCAGTTTTAGGCCAAACAATAAAAGTCAGGTGCCCAAATTCAGTATCAACATCAAAGAATCAAGCTAAAATCACCTCCTCCTGTTGGGGAAATTGGTTAACTACTCTCACAGCCCTCAACTTGGTTTTGGACCATGCCCCTGTCACTAACCCATCCTCTTGTGTGAGGTCTGCAATGACTGATGTTCCTTTAGAGGATGAAGAAATGACTAATGACTGTGTTATGCTTACACACTCATCTTCAAATGCTATTGCAGAGACTCGGCTAAATAATGCTGATTTTGAATTGTTTGTTGATGGTTCAGCTCAAGTCATTGGAGGGAATAATAGAGCAGGAAAAGCAATGACCTCTGTATGTGATGTAGTAGCTTCTAGTCATCTCCCAGATTCTAAACCTAACACTGCAGAATCACAGGGTAAAGCTCTTGCAGACGTAGCTGCTAAAAAAGCCTGTTCATACAGTACAGTGCAAGTGGGTACTAGAATGACAACAACCGGTGTCATTATGCCTCCAGACTCCCTAACAGACCTCTACAAAGATGTTCCAATGTATGAAGCATGGAAATGGTTATATAAGGGAGCCATGGTTGATTTTACAGGCTGCTGGACCAAAGGGGGAAAATATATGGCATCAGAATCACTTCTGCCATATTTGGCTCAGCAGTTACATAACTTAGGTCACATTAGTCCAGCAGCAATGATTCAACCTTTGTCAAATCACTGGTGGAATCCTGGAATCCGGCTTTTAGAGGTATAGCCACAGAGCCAGACAAACACGGTTGTATGCCAACAGAATAACATCCCATCAGCAGCACATACCCCAGCCCCACCAGGGCCTTTTTAACACTTACAGGTAGATTAAATCTCAATGAACCTATGTAAGGGAAAAACTGATGTCTCTGTAGTTGTAGATTTTGAAATCATTGAAAGAAGTTGCCCGAATGCTTAAAATGAAGTGGAATCTTCATTGTCCATATAGACCACAAGCATCAGGTCAAGTACAGAGAGCAAACAGGATCTATTTTACAGGAAAAGGAAGTTGCCAGAATGCTACTATTTCAAGGAAAAAGTCTCAGGACTCATGTCTCACACTGTTAAGTAGATCTATCACCTGCAGGGATAGACTAGGACACACAGACCAGTAAGGAGCCCAGGGAGGAACCGAAGGCAGTAGGCCTCGGGGGTCAACCCGGTGGTGAAGACTTCCTTATAGAATTCCCCTTTTATTAGCTTATCCCTACCTAACTGGTCCTTAGGTGTCATAACACTGCAGATTAGGGAAAGTAAACTAAAAAAACTATACGATCACAGAGATTTTGAAACTAAAAACTATATGATCACATAGATCCTGAATATAAACTGTAGTATGGAAATATTGCTCTCCTGCTTCTCTCTTGCTCGCCTTCTTATGTTTGTGTTACAGATACAAGGACTGAAAAGCACTGCGACAACCAAGGCAACAGAAGCACCAAAGCACTGACATCTGAAGACATCTGCAGAACAACTGCTCAGGACTGGCAGACAACAACAATTCTTACTGTCTTCATTTACCTGATGACAAAAGGGACATCATATATCAAGCTACAATGTGCACTGCAGAAGCTTTGGACTCTAGAAAACAACAAAGAACTATTGCCCTTAAGAAGTTTTCTTTTGCCTGCAACTCAAAGTTGCAAGAATTCTGGCTATATGTTAAAGCACTCAAGCCAGATATATTTTGTAAATAGAAAACTGAGCATGATTTTAACTTTGTTATTATTATTGACAAATCTATTGTGAGAGTTATTAGAACTCTCAAAGGGGGAATTGTGGGAAAATAATTTTAAGTCATTGTTTTATTTCCTTTTAGTTCTAGCATATTTTGTGGATCATGCAGAAGCCAAATCAAGTTACAATGCTAGTTAAATTCAAACTTTACATTAGACTTGTGGTTCCTGTATCTCATTAATATGAAAGGAAAGGGGCAAGGTAACTCAGGATATCATCTGTCTCTTTGCACCATTTGTCCCATTGTTTAAGGTGGCCATTTGATTGAAGATCTGAGAAAGACTGTTATGTTAATGGGATTAAGGGTGAAATTCCAGGATCTGGTGTGGGGGCTGTTACATCCTTTCATGCTTTGATTGTCACCTGAGTGATTTGTCTCTATCTGATGGGACTGCCCCCTAAAATGTGTATATTTACGATGTATTACAACTTTAAGTCAGACTTGATGACTGCAGCGCCCGTGCCAGTACGCTCTGACTTGCAGACTCATTTCATTGTGTATCTACAATAAAGACTACTGCACAAGGATATCCAAGTCTCCTGGTCTTCTCTGGAAAAAGTTTACAACAGATGGTGCCGTGACCCGGATAGAGCTTCTCATCTCACTAAACTTCTTCAAAACTTCAAGCTCCAGAATCTTCAGATTTTTTCCAACTCAACTTTGATTTGGTGAGTGTCACTCTATCCAAAGAACCTACAGACCAGTATACATGTGGTTATCCTCTGCTTTGTCAGGGAAGACTTAACAAACAGCTGCAGGGTTTGGTTAACTACAAGTTTGGTTTATCCTCTGTTGATCAGGGAAGAATTTTGGTTTATCCTCTGTTGATCAGGGAAGAATTTTGGTTTATCCTCTGTTGATCAGGGAAGAATTTTGGTTTATCCTCTGTTGATCAGGGAAGAATTTTGGTTTATCCTCTGTTGATCAGGGAAGAATTTTGGTTTATCCTCTGTTGATCAGGGAAGAATTTCGGTTTATCCTCTGTTTAGCAGGTAAGAAATTTGAGTTATCCTCTGTTGATCAGGGAAGAATTTTGGTGTATCCTCTGTTGATCAGGGAAGAAATTTGAGTCACCCTCTGTTTATCGGGGAAGAGTTTTGGTTTATCCCCTGTATATCAGGGAAGAATTGTGTGTTCTCCTCTAGAAATTAGAAACAGTTATGGGTTATTCCCTACTTTAGAGAAACTAACAGTAGATTGTCTAAAAAGAGAAATCCCATAGCGATCAAAATGTTTAAAAAGAATGCAAGACTGATCCCCACTACTGAAAAAGGTGGATTAGCTACCCCTTTGTGGACTAGTGGAGAGTTCAAATCAATGTTGGCAGAGCAAATGAATGCTATAGTGACAGATTCAGTCAAACAGAATTTGGCAAAGAAATATGGCATTCATCCAGACAAAGTCTGGTCTATTGAAGAGTGCAAAAAGGTGCTGGGTGCTTGTATCAGAAAGAAAAACGTCAAAGGAATTATCTGTTGCCACATGGAATTTTGTGTTTCCTCGGCACATGAGCATGCCCAACGTATTGCAGAGCTAGAAGAGCAAAACAAAGAATTACGTGCTCGAGTATCTTCCATCACTAAGAAGTTAGGGCACAGCAAGGCTTCAGAAAAAAATTGTGTAAAAAAGTCAACGCCATCAGAAAATGTATATCCTGACTTGGAGTCTTTGTTTAACCAAGAGGGAGACAATGTGTCCTTTAGTTACCTTACTGATCAGCCGGACAATGCCCTTGTGTGTGGAGCACGAAAAAGGGTTCAGAGTAGAATAGAGGAGGTAGAAAATACTACTGGCCCATCTCCAACATTACAAGTGCAAACTGTCATTAAAGCTTTAGGGCCTGAAGCAATAGAGAGACTTTCTCAAAGTTTGCCATCAGCACGTGCTAACTTTTCTGAATTTAGGAGAGCATTATCAAAAAAATTGCGTCTCTATGACATGTCTCTAGCGGAGGTCACTCAACTTATGTCTCAGGTGTTAACAGAGTCAGAATTTAATTGCTTTGAAAGTGCTGTGAATAGTTCGGAGTTCAAACATGATAGCAAAGATGAGTTTCGAGAAGGAGTCCTTAGGATACTGAAGGATATTATTGGGCCAAAGATTGACTGGGCCAGAGTCACTAGTTGCGTGCAGAAGAAGGAAGAAACTGTAAGGGAATACACTGAAAAATTTTGTCAATCAGCTGTTGCATACAGTGGAATAGCCAACAGTCCAGATGATGTATTAGATGATAAGGGACCATTAGTCAGGGCATGGTTTGGTGGCCTTTCATCAGAGTACAGGAATGCTTTGCCTTTCTTAGACCTTACTTGGTCTATTCAAACACTGAAAAGCAACTTGGACAGGTTAGCCATCTGGGAAAGGGATTCTGATGTTAGGATAAAAGTCAGAACAGCCGCAGCATCGCTAAATAATTCATATGCAGAGACTAGGCAAGAACCCGGATTCCCTAAGAGAGAGGGAACATGTAACTATTGTGGAAAATCAGGGCACTGGGTAAAATACTGTAGGAAAAAGCAGCAAGATAGCAGAAGAAATTTACAACATAACCCCTCACCCACCCAGCCTGCTTATAACCCAGAGGTAGTTCATCCTCTTTCTAGTGAAACCCTAGGACAGTTTGTTCAGGCCTGTACAAATGCAGTTTTAGGCCAAACAATAAAAGTCAGGTGCCCAAATTCAGTATCAACATCAAAGAATCAAGCTAAAATCACCTCCTCCTGTTGGGGAAATTGGTTAACTACTCTCACAGCCCTCAACTTGGTTTTGGACCATGCCCCTGTCACTAACCCATCCTCTTGTGTGAGGTCTGCAATGACTGATGTTCCTTTAGAGGATGAAGAAATGACTAATGACTGTGTTATGCTTACACACTCATCTTCAAATGCTATTGCAGAGACTCGGCTAAATAATGCTGATTTTGAATTGTTTGTTGATGGTTCAGCTCAAGTCATTGGAGGGAATAATAGAGCAGGAAAAGCAATGACCTCTGTATGTGATGTAGTAGCTTCTAGTCATCTCCCAGATTCTAAACCTAACACTGCAGAATCACAGGGTAAAGCTCTTGCAGACGTAGCTGCTAAAAAAGCCTGTTCATACAGTACAGTGCAAGTGGGTACTAGAATGACAACAACCGGTGTCATTATGCCTCCAGACTCCCTAACAGACCTCTACAAAGATGTTCCAATGTATGAAGCATGGAAATGGTTATATAAGGGAGCCATGGTTGATTTTACAGGCTGCTGGACCAAAGGGGGAAAATATATGGCATCAGAATCACTTCTGCCATATTTGGCTCAGCAGTTACATAACTTAGGTCACATTAGTCCAGCAGCAATGATTCAACCTTTGTCAAATCACTGGTGGAATCCTGGAATCCGGCTTTTAGAGGTATAGCCACAGAGCCAGACAAACACGGTTGTATGCCAACAGAATAACATCCCATCAGCAGCACATACCCCAGCCCCACCAGGGCCTTTTTAACACTTACAGGTAGATTAAATCTCAATGAACCTATGTAAGGGAAAAACTGATGTCTCTGTAGTTGTAGATTTTGAAATCATTGAAAGAAGTTGCCCGAATGCTTAAAATGAAGTGGAATCTTCATTGTCCATATAGACCACAAGCATCAGGTCAAGTACAGAGAGCAAACAGGATCTATTTTACAGGAAAAGGAAGTTGCCAGAATGCTACTATTTCAAGGAAAAAGTCTCAGGACTCATGTCTCACACTGTTAAGTAGATCTATCACCTGCAGGGATAGACTAGGACACACAGACCAGTAAGGAGCCCAGGGAGGAACCGAAGGCAGTAGGCCTCGGGGGTCAACCCGGTGGTGAAGACTTCCTTATAGAATTCCCCTTTTATTAGCTTATCCCTACCTAACTGGTCCTTAGGTGTCATAACACTGCAGATTAGGGAAAGTAAACTAAAAAAACTATACGATCACAGAGATTTTGAAACTAAAAACTATATGATCACATAGATCCTGAATATAAACTGTAGTATGGAAATATTGCTCTCCTGCTTCTCTCTTGCTCGCCTTCTTATGTTTGTGTTACAGATACAAGGACTGAAAAGCACTGCGACAACCAAGGCAACAGAAGCACCAAAGCACTGACATCTGAAGACATCTGCAGAACAACTGCTCAGGACTGGCAGACAACAACAATTCTTACTGTCTTCATTTACCTGATGACAAAAGGGACATCATATATCAAGCTACAATGTGCACTGCAGAAGCTTTGGACTCTAGAAAACAACAAAGAACTATTGCCCTTAAGAAGTTTTCTTTTGCCTGCAACTCAAAGTTGCAAGAATTCTGGCTATATGTTAAAGCACTCAAGCCAGATATATTTTGTAAATAGAAAACTGAGCATGATTTTAACTTTGTTATTATTATTGACAAATCTATTGTGAGAGTTATTAGAACTCTCAAAGGGGGAATTGTGGGAAAATAATTTTAAGTCATTGTTTTATTTCCTTTTAGTTCTAGCATATTTTGTGGATCATGCAGAAGCCAAATCAAGTTACAATGCTAGTTAAATTCAAACTTTACATTAGACTTGTGGTTCCTGTATCTCATTAATATGAAAGGAAAGGGGCAAGGTAACTCAGGATATCATCTGTCTCTTTGCACCATTTGTCCCATTGTTTAAGGTGGCCATTTGATTGAAGATCTGAGAAAGACTGTTATGTTAATGGGATTAAGGGTGAAATTCCAGGATCTGGTGTGGGGGCTGTTACATCCTTTCATGCTTTGATTGTCACCTGAGTGATTTGTCTCTATCTGATGGGACTGCCCCCTAAAATGTGTATATTTACGATGTATTACAACTTTAAGTCAGACTTGATGACTGCAGCGCCCGTGCCAGTACGCTCTGACTTGCAGACTCATTTCATTGTGTATCTACAATAAAGACTACTGCACAAGGATATCCAAGTCTCCTGGTCTTCTCTGGAAAAAGTTTACAACAGATGGTGCCGTGACCCGGATAGAGCTTCTCATCTCACTAAACTTCTTCAAAACTTCAAGCTCCAGAATCTTCAGATTTTTTCCAACTCAACTTTGATTTGGTGAGTGTCACTCTATCCAAAGAACCTACAGACCAGTATACATGTGGTTATCCTCTGCTTTGTCAGGGAAGACTTAACAAACAGCTGCAGGGTTTGGTTAACTACAAGTTTGGTTTATCCTCTGTTGATCAGGGAAGAATTTTGGTTTATCCTCTGTTGATCAGGGAAGAATTTTGGTTTATCCTCTGTTGATCAGGGAAGAATTTTGGTTTATCCTCTGTTGATCAGGGAAGAATTTTGGTTTATCCTCTGTTGATCAGGGAAGAATTTTGGTTTATCCTCTGTTGATCAGGGAAGAATTTCGGTTTATCCTCTGTTTAGCAGGTAAGAAATTTGAGTTATCCTCTGTTGATCAGGGAAGAATTTTGGTGTATCCTCTGTTGATCAGGGAAGAAATTTGAGTCACCCTCTGTTTATCGGGGAAGAGTTTTGGTTTATCCCCTGTATATCAGGGAAGAATTGTGTGTTCTCCTCTAGAAATTAGAAACAGTTATGGGTTATTCCCTACTTTAGAGAAACTAACAGTAGATTGTCTAAAAAGAGAAATCCCATAGCGATCAAAATGTTTAAAAAGAATGCAAGACTGATCCCCACTACTGAAAAAGGTGGATTAGCTACCCCTTTGTGGACTAGTGGAGAGTTCAAATCAATGTTGGCAGAGCAAATGAATGCTATAGTGACAGATTCAGTCAAACAGAATTTGGCAAAGAAATATGGCATTCATCCAGACAAAGTCTGGTCTATTGAAGAGTGCAAAAAGGTGCTGGGTGCTTGTATCAGAAAGAAAAACGTCAAAGGAATTATCTGTTGCCACATGGAATTTTGTGTTTCCTCGGCACATGAGCATGCCCAACGTATTGCAGAGCTAGAAGAGCAAAACAAAGAATTACGTGCTCGAGTATCTTCCATCACTAAGAAGTTAGGGCACAGCAAGGCTTCAGAAAAAAATTGTGTAAAAAAGTCAACGCCATCAGAAAATGTATATCCTGACTTGGAGTCTTTGTTTAACCAAGAGGGAGACAATGTGTCCTTTAGTTACCTTACTGATCAGCCGGACAATGCCCTTGTGTGTGGAGCACGAAAAAGGGTTCAGAGTAGAATAGAGGAGGTAGAAAATACTACTGGCCCATCTCCAACATTACAAGTGCAAACTGTCATTAAAGCTTTAGGGCCTGAAGCAATAGAGAGACTTTCTCAAAGTTTGCCATCAGCACGTGCTAACTTTTCTGAATTTAGGAGAGCATTATCAAAAAAATTGCGTCTCTATGACATGTCTCTAGCGGAGGTCACTCAACTTATGTCTCAGGTGTTAACAGAGTCAGAATTTAATTGCTTTGAAAGTGCTGTGAATAGTTCGGAGTTCAAACATGATAGCAAAGATGAGTTTCGAGAAGGAGTCCTTAGGATACTGAAGGATATTATTGGGCCAAAGATTGACTGGGCCAGAGTCACTAGTTGCGTGCAGAAGAAGGAAGAAACTGTAAGGGAATACACTGAAAAATTTTGTCAATCAGCTGTTGCATACAGTGGAATAGCCAACAGTCCAGATGATGTATTAGATGATAAGGGACCATTAGTCAGGGCATGGTTTGGTGGCCTTTCATCAGAGTACAGGAATGCTTTGCCTTTCTTAGACCTTACTTGGTCTATTCAAACACTGAAAAGCAACTTGGACAGGTTAGCCATCTGGGAAAGGGATTCTGATGTTAGGATAAAAGTCAGAACAGCCGCAGCATCGCTAAATAATTCATATGCAGAGACTAGGCAAGAACCCGGATTCCCTAAGAGAGAGGGAACATGTAACTATTGTGGAAAATCAGGGCACTGGGTAAAATACTGTAGGAAAAAGCAGCAAGATAGCAGAAGAAATTTACAACATAACCCCTCACCCACCCAGCCTGCTTATAACCCAGAGGTAGTTCATCCTCTTTCTAGTGAAACCCTAGGACAGTTTGTTCAGGCCTGTACAAATGCAGTTTTAGGCCAAACAATAAAAGTCAGGTGCCCAAATTCAGTATCAACATCAAAGAATCAAGCTAAAATCACCTCCTCCTGTTGGGGAAATTGGTTAACTACTCTCACAGCCCTCAACTTGGTTTTGGACCATGCCCCTGTCACTAACCCATCCTCTTGTGTGAGGTCTGCAATGACTGATGTTCCTTTAGAGGATGAAGAAATGACTAATGACTGTGTTATGCTTACACACTCATCTTCAAATGCTATTGCAGAGACTCGGCTAAATAATGCTGATTTTGAATTGTTTGTTGATGGTTCAGCTCAAGTCATTGGAGGGAATAATAGAGCAGGAAAAGCAATGACCTCTGTATGTGATGTAGTAGCTTCTAGTCATCTCCCAGATTCTAAACCTAACACTGCAGAATCACAGGGTAAAGCTCTTGCAGACGTAGCTGCTAAAAAAGCCTGTTCATACAGTACAGTGCAAGTGGGTACTAGAATGACAACAACCGGTGTCATTATGCCTCCAGACTCCCTAACAGACCTCTACAAAGATGTTCCAATGTATGAAGCATGGAAATGGTTATATAAGGGAGCCATGGTTGATTTTACAGGCTGCTGGACCAAAGGGGGAAAATATATGGCATCAGAATCACTTCTGCCATATTTGGCTCAGCAGTTACATAACTTAGGTCACATTAGTCCAGCAGCAATGATTCAACCTTTGTCAAATCACTGGTGGAATCCTGGAATCCGGCTTTTAGAGGTATAGCCACAGAGCCAGACAAACACGGTTGTATGCCAACAGAATAACATCCCATCAGCAGCACATACCCCAGCCCCACCAGGGCCTTTTTAACACTTACAGGTAGATTAAATCTCAATGAACCTATGTAAGGGAAAAACTGATGTCTCTGTAGTTGTAGATTTTGAAATCATTGAAAGAAGTTGCCCGAATGCTTAAAATGAAGTGGAATCTTCATTGTCCATATAGACCACAAGCATCAGGTCAAGTACAGAGAGCAAACAGGATCTATTTTACAGGAAAAGGAAGTTGCCAGAATGCTACTATTTCAAGGAAAAAGTCTCAGGACTCATGTCTCACACTGTTAAGTAGATCTATCACCTGCAGGGATAGACTAGGACACACAGACCAGTAAGGAGCCCAGGGAGGAACCGAAGGCAGTAGGCCTCGGGGGTCAACCCGGTGGTGAAGACTTCCTTATAGAATTCCCCTTTTATTAGCTTATCCCTACCTAACTGGTCCTTAGGTGTCATAACACTGCAGATTAGGGAAAGTAAACTAAAAAAACTATACGATCACAGAGATTTTGAAACTAAAAACTATATGATCACATAGATCCTGAATATAAACTGTAGTATGGAAATATTGCTCTCCTGCTTCTCTCTTGCTCGCCTTCTTATGTTTGTGTTACAGATACAAGGACTGAAAAGCACTGCGACAACCAAGGCAACAGAAGCACCAAAGCACTGACATCTGAAGACATCTGCAGAACAACTGCTCAGGACTGGCAGACAACAACAATTCTTACTGTCTTCATTTACCTGATGACAAAAGGGACATCATATATCAAGCTACAATGTGCACTGCAGAAGCTTTGGACTCTAGAAAACAACAAAGAACTATTGCCCTTAAGAAGTTTTCTTTTGCCTGCAACTCAAAGTTGCAAGAATTCTGGCTATATGTTAAAGCACTCAAGCCAGATATATTTTGTAAATAGAAAACTGAGCATGATTTTAACTTTGTTATTATTATTGACAAATCTATTGTGAGAGTTATTAGAACTCTCAAAGGGGGAATTGTGGGAAAATAATTTTAAGTCATTGTTTTATTTCCTTTTAGTTCTAGCATATTTTGTGGATCATGCAGAAGCCAAATCAAGTTACAATGCTAGTTAAATTCAAACTTTACATTAGACTTGTGGTTCCTGTATCTCATTAATATGAAAGGAAAGGGGCAAGGTAACTCAGGATATCATCTGTCTCTTTGCACCATTTGTCCCATTGTTTAAGGTGGCCATTTGATTGAAGATCTGAGAAAGACTGTTATGTTAATGGGATTAAGGGTGAAATTCCAGGATCTGGTGTGGGGGCTGTTACATCCTTTCATGCTTTGATTGTCACCTGAGTGATTTGTCTCTATCTGATGGGACTGCCCCCTAAAATGTGTATATTTACGATGTATTACAACTTTAAGTCAGACTTGATGACTGCAGCGCCCGTGCCAGTACGCTCTGACTTGCAGACTCGTTTCATCGTGTATCTACAATAAAGACTACTGCACAAGGATATCCAAGTCTCCTGGTCTTCTCTGGAAAAAGTTTACAACAGGGCACACAAAATAGAACAAGAGAATCGTACTGGATGAAAAAAACGAGTGCAAACTAGACACTGCATTGAAGAACAGCCTCAGAGCGAGTAAATCAGAACGTAATTGGTTGGAGGTAGACCGTGCCACGATTGGAGTAGACGGTGGGCGGAGTCCACCTATTTGTGGATTCTTGTGCATGTCTTGATGTTAGAAATGTTACAAATCCACAAATGCACAGAACGCGATTCACAAATGAGCAGGAAGCCATTCACAAATAAATACAATTAAATATATATTTATAAATATTTTTTTATTTGCAAATCCCATTTTATTTATTTGTGAATTTCATTTCTTTTTGTGAAATGTGTAACATATATTTACGGTTTGCTTATTGTGCATTTGTTGATTTAAAAAATATTTGTGAAACTCTTTATATTTATTTGTGGATCATAGTATATTTATTCAGAATAACGAAACAATTCTGACCCCATAGGAAAGTAGCCCTATACATCCTGACCATGTTTGGCTCTACATACAACTGCGAGGCAGCTTTCTCTACAATGAACATAATCCAAACTAAATATTGTTCCAGACTCACTAATGAGCACCTGCACATGTGTATGAGAGCGGCCCTGACTCCATTCAAGCCCAGGTTTAACCCTAACCCAAGCCAAGCTAGAGCTCAGTTCTCTCACTCAGATATAAAAGGGAAAGTTAAGCACTTTATTTAAACATACACAATTTTCACATTTTATTTATTTTGTCTTATTTTAAAATGTACCCCTACTTTTATTTATTTAATGAGAGAACGTTATACATATCTACAATCATACATATGTTCAGTTCTATGTTACGTAACAATAAGTATTGTCAAAAAGTTTTTGAATTGTACTGAATTTATTTGATTTGACAGTCAGGTGTTGATTGCTTGCAGATGTTTGTACAACTACTAGGCTACTTAAATATATATCACACTAACTAGTTAGACATTTTGATCTTCCGGACCTTCGCTTCAAGAAATTTTCTTTTACTGGACCTCTTTAAATTTTAGTTGAATACCTCTGGTCTACAGTAAATAGTGTAAATGTAAATAATGTCCTTTCTATAACAGTTTATAATTGTGCAGCCGAGAGCTCCTGAGGACTAATGGGTCATCGTAAACTGAGTTCAGCACAAACCCAACACTAATTCCTTCCTGTCAAAGTCGTTAAATGATTGCTGATGAAGACCAGAACATACAGCTGATTGACACAAGAGGGTGTTAGATGACATCAGTGGGAAATATGACTGGAGAACTTACTGTAACAGCATGTAAATCCAAGGATGAAATGTTAAGATGGTATAGCCCATCTCCAAGACAAAAACAGACCATAACCCTAGTCAGAAGCCTAGCTACAGTAGAGGACAGAGCAGAAGGTGAGGCTTCTCTTTTGAGGAGTGATCTGGGCCTCTGTTAGTGATGAGAGTGATGGGAAGCTAAACCTGAGATTGAGACACCTTTCTTTATGGTGGACCATCTATTACTAATCCTTTATTGTGTGTCCACTGTTGTAAACCCTGACATGAAATAGTTGACAGAAAATTCCATTTGGGAATTGAGATATTTACTGAACAAAACACACACCTTTTTTATAACCATTTACAAATGTGATTTATTTTGTATTTGATACCTCAGGCATTTATAGTAAATTACTGACCACAACAATGTTTATTTTACAACAAATATAAAGACTGTTTATTGAATTTGGAACTAATCCAATACAATTTGCTAAACATTTTGTTTTGTTTTGGCCCTTTTTTCCAAACAGGAACCTTTTAGTGACCTTTTATTTCACCTTGTGAAAATCAAAAAAAACAGGTTCTGTCCTTATTCAAACAAGGATGGACTTACATTTACATTTCTATTTACATTTTTGTCATTTCGCAGACGCCCTTAACCAGATACAGTAGATAAGAGCTAGTTTTAGTTTGTTTAGGATGTTTCTCAGCCTGGCAATATTTCTAAGGTGAAGAAGGCTGTGTTTGTAATATGGTGATATGATTTTAAAGACAAGTTACTGTCTAATAAACACCCAGGTCTTTTACTGTCGAGCTACTAGTAACAGTACATCCCTCTAAATGGAAGTTGAATTGAGAGAGTTTCTGTGTATTGGTTTTTGGACCTACTGTATAAGTAGTATTTCTGTCTTATTAGAATTTAATAATAGAAAATTACAGCTCATCCAGTCTTTTATCTCTCTAAGGCATTGAGTTAATTTGTACAATTTAGCTGTTTCATCTGGTTTTGATGAGATATATAACTGTGTATCGTCAGCATAACAATGGAAACTAATCCCATGTCTTCTAATAATGTTCCCTAATGCAAGCATGTATATCGAGAAAAGCAGAGGTCCTAGGACTGATCCTTGAGGGACCCCATAATTAACTGCCAATAATCTGGAGGATTCACCATTTAATTCTACAAAATGGTATCGATCAGACAGGTAGGATCTAAACCAACTTAAAGCTTGTCCATGAATACCTGTGTAATTTTGTAAGCAATCTAGGAGAATGTTGTGATCTATAGTGTCGAATGCAGCACTAAGGTCAAGTAGAACTAATAGTGACATACAGTCTTTGTTCGAAGCTAAGAACAGGTCATTTTTGACTTTCACAAATGCAGTTTCTGTGCTATGATGGGGCCTGAAACCTGACTGAAACTCTTCAAAGATATTGTTCTCCTGTAAGAAAGAGCTCAGTTGAACAGACAAAACTTTTCTAGTATTTTAGACATAAACAGAAGTGAAATAGGTCTGTAATTTAATAGTTCATTTGGATCTAAATTAGGTTTTTTGATGAGTGGCCTAATAACTGCCAACTTGAAAGATTTAGGGACGTAACCTAAAGATAACGAGGAGTTAATAATATAAAGAAGAGGCTCACCAGCTTTATTTAACACTTCTTTCAGTAATTTAGTTGGAATGGGGTCTAGTGAACAAGTTATTGGTTTAGCTGTAGTAATAAGTTTATCTAACTCTTCCTGTCCTGTACTTGTAAAGCACTGTAGTTTTGAGTGTAGAGCTTGGGTGAGACTGGGTCACAAGGTGCTCTCACATGTTCCTTATTCATTCGATTTTATCAGTGAAGAATCTCATAAAATCCTCACTACTGAACTGAGATGGAATAGTGTGTTCAGATCTCTGGGTTTGTGTTAATCTAGTCACTGTGTTAAATAAAACCCTGGGATTGTTCTGGTTATTCCCTATGAGTTTGCTCAGGTGAGCCTGTCTATAGCTGGACATACTGTCCTTATACACAATTCTAAAAACCTCTAATGTAGTTTTTCTCCCCTTTGCTCGAGGTTACGGGTTTCTCTCTTGAGGGTGTGAGTATGACTATTATACCACAGTGCAGGTGTTTTATCTCTAATCTTCTGTAATCTGATGGGACAACAGTGTCTAGTGTGCTAGTGAATATAGTGTCTATGCTGTTAGTCATTACATCTAGATGGTTTGTGTTTAAGGGTACAGTAAGAAGTCCAGACAGATCAGGCAGGTTATTTGTGAATCTGTCTTTAGTGGTCAGAATAATAGTTCTACCGAGTCGATAACGTGGTGAGACACAGTTAGTCTGTTCTACAGGTAGTGTGTACAGTATGAGGTAATGGTCTGTGATGTCATCACTTTGAGGTATAATATCTATATCAGTGACATCTATTTCGTGTGATATTATTAAATCTAGTGTATGATTAAGAGAAAAAAAAAGTGATGTGATGTTTTGTTAAGTCCAAATGAGTTTAGTAAGTCTATAAATGTGAGTCCTAAAGCATAGTTTGTGTCATCAACATGAACGTTAAAGTCTCCTACAATTAACGCTTTATCAAAGTTAACCAGTAGGTCTGAAAGAAAATCTGTGAATTCTCTAAGAAAATCGGTGTAGGTGTAATGAGTCTGTCTGTGTTTCTGTCCTGTTTCTGTCTGCTGTCTTTCCCGGTTGTTAATTGTTTGCTCCGCCCACTCTTTTGTTCCCATGGACATTAATTGTACTCCTTCTCTCCTTCAGGTGTCTTGTCTTTGTCTCTAATTGGTTCTGCTCTGTGATTGGTTCTTGTCTGTTATTTATACTCTGTGTGTTCACTTCCCTTTTGTTGGTCGTTATTTCAGTGTGCTTGTCTGTATGTTACATGTTACATGTTGGATGTTGGTGTGCCTGTTCCCGTTTCCTGTTAGCCCTGTTTGTTGCCTTGTTCTGTTTGCCTGTCTGTTCACCTGCTTTTGTGGTTTTGGATAATTAAAACTATAGACTGCATTTGGATCCTCACTCGCCTTTGTCCTGCACCGTAACAGAACGACCAACCACATGGATCCAGCAGAAATTTTG
Source organism: Tachysurus vachellii (assembly GCF_030014155.1). Taxonomy (NCBI): domain Eukaryota; kingdom Metazoa; phylum Chordata; class Actinopteri; order Siluriformes; family Bagridae; genus Tachysurus; species Tachysurus vachellii. Next base: position 30,894,826 of record NC_083466.1, read on the forward strand.
TTTTGTTTGTGTCAGGGAGATTCCCCAATAGAGGAATATGTAGAGGTGTTCTTGGACTTGTCCATTCAGGTGGATTTTGGGGAGAGGGCCCTCAAGGACCTGTTCCGGCATGGTTTAGAGGACGGGCTGCGCTACCTAGTGCCATTGGGCCGAGAGGTGGGGCCTTTCACGGACCTGGCCAACATAGCGTTGCTCCTGGGCGGGTCCTCCCTAACCGTGCACAGGACAGAGTCGGACACCGGCCCTAAATATTTTTTGGGGGGGGGGCAGTAGGCGTCGGGGTCCGTGGGCTGCGGAGCCAGGCCAGCCACGGACGCCCGAGGCCCCTACAGTACCTCGGTCCGACCCAGACCTGTGCACACCAGTGACCGAACCCGTCCACATGGGTGCCAGACCGGAAAGCTAAGCTGGCGGACACCCCGATGACGTCGGTTCGGGCGGCCAGCACCCCTACGGCACCGGCTGGAGCACCGAAGGCACCCGAAACGCCCGAGCCTGCTGAAGCACATGAACCGGTTGAGGTTCCCGAACCTGCCGAAGCGCCCGAACCTGCCGAAGCGCCCGAACCTGCCGAAACGCCCGAGCCTGCCGAAACGCCCGAGCCTGCCGAAACGCCCGAACCTGCCGAAACGCCCGAGCCTGCCGAAACGCCCGAGCCTGCTGAAGCACATGAACCTGTTGAGGTTCCCGAACCTGCCGAAGCGCCTGAACCTGCCGAAGCGCCTGAACCTGCCGAAGCGCCTGAACCTGCCGAAGCGCCTGAACCTGCCGAAGCGCCTGAACCTGCCGAAACGCCCGAACCTGCCGAAACGCCCGAGCCTGCTGAAGCACATGAACCTGTTGAGGTTCCCGAACCCGCCGAAGCGCCCGAACCTGCTGAAACGCCCGAACCTGCTGAACCCGCTGAAATACGGGATCCGACCGGGCCGACCGGGTCGACGGAACCAACCAGGTCGACAGAACCAGCCGAACCGACCGGGTCGATGGGACCGACCGGGTCAACCGAGCCAGCCGGACCGACCGGGTCAACAGAATCAGCCGGGTCTACCAGGTCGACAGAACCAGCCGAACCGACCGGGTCGACGGAACCAGTGGTCCCCACCTTTGTCTCCCTGTCTCTGTCAGTCTCTCCCTTTCCTGTCCATCTTTACAGGTTCAAAGCGCCTCCAGCACCACCCTGGCCGCCAACGCCGTTATGGTCTCTGGCCCGACCTGCAGCGCCACCCTGGTCTCCGGTCCTGCTCTGGTCGCTGACTCTGCCTGCGGCGCCACCCTGGTCTCCGGTCCTGCTCTGGTCGCTGGCTCTGCCTGCGGCGCCACCCTGGTTTCCGGCTCCGCCCTGGCCTCCTGCTCTGCCGGCTCCGCCCTGGCCTCCTGCTCTGCCGGCTCCGCCCTGGCCTCCTGCTCTGCCGGCTCCGCCCTGGCCTCCTGCTCTGCCGGCTCCGCCCTGGCCTCCTGCTCTGCCGGCTCCGCCCTGGCCTCCAGCTTCGCCGGCTCCGCCCTGGCCTCCAGCTTCGCCGGCTCTGCCCTGCCCTCTACCGCCACATGGACCTGGCCCGCCTTCCCGCCCCCTGTTCCGCCTCCGCTCCGCCGCCCTCCGGTTCTGCGTTGGAGTGTCTGGAATCCACTCCTGGGGGGGGGGGCTCTGTAATGAGTCTGTCTGTGTTTCTGTCCTGTTTCTGTCTGCTGTCTTTCCCGGTTGTTAATTGTTTGCTCCGCCCACTCTTTTGTTCCCATGGACATTAATTGTACTCCTTCTCTCCTTCAGGTGTCTTGTCTTTGTCTCTAATTGGTTCTGCTCTGTGATTGGTTCTTGTCTGTTATTTATACTCTGTGTGTTCACTTCCCTTTTGTTGGTCGTTATTTCAGTGTGCTTGTCTGTATGTTACATGTTGGATGTTGGTGTGCCTGTTCCCGTTTCCTGTTAGCCCTGTTTGTTGCCTTGTTCTGTTTGCCTGTCTGTTCACCTGCTTTTGTGGTTTTGGATAATTAAAACTATAGACTGCATTTGGATCCTCACTCGCCTTTGTCCTGCACCGTAACAGTAGGGCCCTGGGGGTCTGTACACGGTCGCTAGAGCAAGAGACATCAGGGATTTTTTCGTGTGCATGTGAGATACTGTAACATTAAGAACAAGCACTTCAAAAGAATAAAATCTATACTGTGTTCTCTGTGTAACAGTAAGGAAATCACTAAAGATAGTGTTAACACCACCTCATTTGGTTTAATCCCAGTTTCAGTAAGGCAGAGTGCAGTAAGGCTATTTTCTGAGATGATTTCATTTACAATAAGTGCCTTGGGTGCAAGTGATCTAATGTTCAGAAGCCCAAACTTTAGGAACTGTTTTTGTTGTTTCTTTGGTATTTGTCTGGTCTAATTTCAGTAAGATTATTTCGAGAACTTCTTATGCATTTACTTTTTGAGCTCACTACTCGGGGAACAGACACAGTTTCTATAGGGTGTGTACATTTGTGTCAATGCAATGAGTTGAGGGATGGCTATTGAAATTTAGATTTAAATCGTAGTTTAAAAGTCAGAAGGTGTGCAGCGCCCTGGAGATGTGGTCTGTGAGGATCTCCGCTCCAACTCTGCTGGGGTGCAGGCCGTCAGCACGGAACAAGCTAGGACGTTCCCAGAAAACATTCCAGTTATCAATAAAGGGTAAATTCTGAGCCTGACACCATGACTGTAACCGTTCATTTAAAGCAAAAATATACAATATAATGGGTTAGGCTTAGAGTTAGGGCTAAAGAAAAACAACAGTCAGTGACATCACCACCAACGTGCACCGAGGTCTCACAAATCCGCTGCTCAAAGAAGATACAGGGCACGCAATACAAGACATATACAGTAGAGGCCAGAAGATGGTATGGAGCATGGAGGACAGTGGTGTGGTGTCATGCTTGTATACTAGTACTTGTATGGCTGATTCTGGAACAGACTTGCTAATCTTTACTGATAATGGAGCTAAAGAAGGTAGCAGGTAAATGAAGTCAGAACAACCTCATTGTTGGCAGTTTATTGGCAAACAGAAGCTGCTTCTGTTCCTCTTTCTTTTTGCGTTTAGCTTCTCTATGCTTCTTCCTCTTTTACTTTCTTAACCATTTTTGTTCACGTTGTTTTTGAATAGGAATTTCTCCTAGAGTGTATTTAGGCTGTATACAGTTTTAAGTCGAGGTCAAGGGGGATCCATGAATCCTACAACTCCATTTTCTCCTATCCTCATCCAATTACCTTTTGGGGATAATCTCACAACAAAGTCGACTTTAAAAAGGTCTTCATCAGAGGAAAAGCAGAAGGTGTGTTATTATACTTTTGATCGACTCAAATTTGTGAGGTCTGTCTCTGTTATTTAAAATATCTAGATGTAAGGAAATTAAAGCTGAAATTCTGTTCTATCATCTTTATCTTTTTAAGTAGAGGTATGGTGATATACCTGTAGGAAAGAGAGCATTATTAATGTGTGTTTGTTAATAGACAGGTAAGGTGTCTCCTAGGGCAGGTAAGGTGAATCTCAGTTGTGTTCCAAACCTTTAGTGAAAGTGAAAGTGATGTGACATACGGCAGAATTCGTTCTCTGCATTTCTCTGCATATCCAAAGTGCACACACACAGCAGTGAACACACACTCACCGTGAACACACACCCGGAGCAGTGAGCCATTTATGCTGCAGCGCCTGGGGAGCAGTTGGGGGGGTTCGGTGCCTTGCTCAAGGGCATCTCTGTTGGCCCGAGACTCGAACCCACAACCTTAAGGTTAGGAGTCAGACTCTCTAACCATTAGGCCACGACTTCCCAAGAGTAGGACCTGCTTTCAGATGTAAACTATGGACATTTAAATGTCTACGCTGAGGGACTGGAACAGTATATTTTAATATTAGAGCTGTTCGTGTCCTAAGGCTTCATAGAGGAGTCAGAACATGACTTTACTTGGAGCATTATTTTAAATGCAGTGTGTTAAGACATTTAAAACCAATATAAACACACTGTTTTAAACTAAAGTCAAAAACCGTTTTTTTTTCCACTGTGTTTTTCCCTTCTTTCATGTTTTTTCATGAAGGATCCACCCACCTTCTGCGGTATTAAAGCTGAGTACCTGTCTCAGTTAGTCACTTCCACCTGAAGCTGATTTTTCTCCAGGTTTTATCTTTCAGTAGAATTATAAAGTTTTTGTTCCTGATATGTATGTAGAGAGCTAACCTCCTAAAATTCATCTCCACAACAAGATCTTCAGTGCTATGGCGAGTCAGACGAACCTGTGTGAGGATGTGCCATGTCCTGAGAGCTCCCAAAGCCCGAGGAAGAGAAATTCATCCATTAAAGTACCAATCAAATTTACGGGTAAAGAACAGATTTTAAATCACACTGTTGATTCACAATAAACACCAGAAATCTGTATCATAATGTTTTTGTAAGAATATATATAAGAATATATATATTATATGTCTAGAATTATGAAATTCATTTGGATCAGTTCATATATGTTTGTAATATTTATTCTTGCCTATAGCGTTTATGGATGTCAGCTCAGATATTGTCATTGAAAAGAACAAAACAACGAATGATTTCCAAGTGATAATTAACTACGCATCTTAAGAACTGTACAAACAAATACTTAAACAGGATAAACTGGATAAGTAAAAAAGAATAGTGACACACCTGTATAGACCTGTGTCACGTAATGAGTCACATTAAATGTGTAGAAGGGCGGAACCACTTTATTAAAGACAAAGAAATAAACAAGAAATCCATTTACAAGGAAAACTAAACTAGCTATAGATAAGTATACACACCCCTAAACTAGTGCACTTTGATATGATTTCAGCAGTCAGTGTTTTTCAGTAAGTCTGTTAGTGTTACATATTAACTCTCCTAAATGTCAGTAATGTAATAATGTAACTGGTAATGGAGTTTTTATTTATTTGTTTGTTTATTTATCATTCTGCACTGATGCAGGCAAAAATATTTGAAAATTAATATTTTTTTTCCAGGGAACCTTGGAAAGGGATCAGTTGGACATGAGAAGGTGTGAAACATCCCTCTTTTTTAATATCAGTACAGTATTGGTGTGTTTTAATTGGCTTAGAGAATTAGGAAAAGCATCACATGTTTATTATCCAATGGACAGTGTGGTAAGGCAAGGGTCCTGAACACTAATCGGAAGGCTGTCCCCTCTGCCCCCTTCTATAGCCTTTTGTACTTGAGGTACTACCAAATATCCTGCACCTTTTGATCGATGTAGGTGTGACGGATCATAAAAAACCAAAAGCTCTCTCAGTTACTGTGGTGCGAGACCATTAAGTACTTTATAGGTTAATAATAGTATTTTATAATCAATGTGAAACTTGAATGGAAGCCAATGAAATGAGGATAAGATAGGGGTGATATATTCATATCTTCTGGTTCTAGTTAGGACTCTAGCTGCTGCATTGTGGACTAACTGGAGCTTGTTTATGCTCCTACTGGAACATCCAGACAGTAAAGCATTACAATAATCCAACCTAGAGGTTACAAATGCATGAACTAGTGTTTCTGCATCATGTAATGACATCATATCTCTTATCTTAGTAATATTTCTGAGATGAAAGAAGGCTAACATTGTGGTGTTATTTATGTGAGCTTCAAATGAGAGACCGGTATCAATAATCACACCGAGGTCTTTTACTGCTGCACATGATGAAATAGAAAGACCACCCAGAGTTACTCTGTAATCAGAAAGCTTACTTCTGTCTGTCTGTGGTCCTGGTACAAGAACTTCTGTGTGTCAGAGTTAAGCAGGAGGAAGTGTGTAAGTGTCCACTGTCTGATGTCCTTCACACCATCTTCAGTCTTATTAAACTGGTGACTCACATCTGACTGCTGAAACATATAACTATTCAGTTTAGTTTGAGGCCATGTGCGTTATAATTTCCTAGTGGACCTCTAAGGTCTACTGTTAGTAGTTCCAACTCATTTCCCATTGGGTTCTCTTAAATAAACGTATTAGGTTCCAATATAAGCTAAAGCCTGGATCACACTGTGCCCCAGTGCATGTAACATGAATAACATCAGTCTATTTAAGGATATTTCAGTTGTTAAACACCACTCATATGGGGTTCCTAAAGAATATCAGTCCTATCATCTGATGATCTTGTGTTTGAATCCCGTGACTGTGCTCTCTAAGTTTGAGAGCTTTAATCTCCTTCCCTGTCAATAACTAATGATAGTAATGAGCCAGGGCTATCAAGTATCACGCATTGAGCATTTTGTCATGTTCTCCCGCCACACATTGTATCATGCAGAAAAACGTACTATTTATCATATATTTAATAAGCCGCAGCACCCAGAATGTATCAGTCCGCACCGCTGTCTCTATGGACCCGGGCAGGAAACAAGCGCGTCTCCCCTGGAGTTCTTAGTCGAGCCTGACACTTATCAGCCAATCAAAAAAAGAGGCTCCACAACAGCCAATCAGAAAATAGCACTATTGTATCTGGGTAAGATTTAACACAACAACCAATGAAAAAAAAGCAGATCCTGGAATTGTTCATCATCATCCTCGTTCACCCACAGAGAAAAGCTCTGGAGCTGCGAGCATCACTTTGAGCACAGAGTAAGTCATGATCTCCTGTTGTAATGTTACAACTAATTCACAACTTCAAACAATGACATTGTGACTGAGGAGTTTTTCATGAGTGTCTGTAACAGCCAACAGTTTTACAGCCTGTTCACTGACAACACCTGCTCAGAACAAGTAGTCTAGTGCCAGTGGTTCTCAAACTGGGGGCCCTGAGATGGTGCCAGGGGGCCCCGGTTCACTGACAACACCTGCTGAGAACAAGTAGTCTAGGCCAGAGCTGAGCGTGTGTATATGGAAGAGGTAGAACTTATTCCAGCTCCAGCCTCACCAGCACCATGATCTGCCTATTGAATAAAGTTTATTATTGTTATATTCATTATTAAGTAATAATATTCTGTGATTTCATGAGTTTTCATGGAAAACGAGAACATTTCCAGCTGATCCCAAACATTTGAACACTAGTGTGTGTTCTCTTTCTCAGGTGTTTAATGACCCAATCCATGGTCACATCGAGCTGCACCCCCTGCTAGTGAAGATCATCGATACTCCTCAGTTCCAGAGACTGCGGTATATTAAACAGCTGGGAGGAGCCTACTTTGTGTTTCCTGGAGCTTCACACAACCGATTTGAACACTCAGTAGGGTGTGTATCTGTCTGTGTGAGCCTCAAAGGGATACAGGTGATATACACCATGATATAGGTGTCACGGACGCGGGGGTAAAAACGGACCCAAATGCAGGACAGCTTAACAAAAACAGGGATTTAATTAAATAAAAGACACAAAACAGGACACAGACAAAACCAGACATGAAGACAAGAGGATTCCGCGCTGCACAATGCAACGCGGCTCAACTAAATAATACAAATAATCAATAAACATGAGGGACAGGTGTGCAGAGGCGGGGCGGAAAAGACTAGAGCGGGGCAGACACGTGAACACCAAACATAAACAAAAAGGCACATGGCCAAAGTCCAGGCAGCGTCCTGACAATAGGAGCTAATTGTTTTAAGATGAGCATGACACATGAGAGTGATTATATACCACATGATGAGTCAAATGCTGGATTCATTAATGACTAAAAGGCTCAAGATGGTACGAGTGATATGATAATGTTAAAAGGCTTTTATCCTGATTTTAAAACTAGACACATGTTTGATTAATCATACATTCTGATTTTTCTGTGTTCCAGAGTTGGATATTTAGCAGGTTGTCTCATTAAAACTCTAAGTGAAAAACAGCCAGAGCTTGGCATCACGGAAGAAGACATCCTGTGTGTTCAGGTCGCTGGCTTGTGCCATGATTTGGGTGACCACACAGACACACACACACACACACACACACACACAGACTTTATTTATCTTTCATAGTGTACGACTCATGCTTTTACACATTGAGAAACTGATATCTGGTTCTAATAATAATATAATATAATATAATATAATATAATATAATGGGGTTATGATGTCCACATTAAAGACACATTCATATCATTAATCTTGCAATTGTCCACTTTCTCAGGTCACGGCCCATTTTCTCATCTGTTTGACCGCATGTTTATCCCAAGGGTCCGTCCTGAACTGAAATGGGAGGTAAGAACCAAACCCCTACTGCTGAAACACAGAGCACAGCAATGTTTCTGCTTTATATTGCTCTAGGGTTATAGAGTTAAGCAGCTAGATTGAGTAGAAAGGAATAAAGAACAATAATTATTGAAATCCTATGAAACAAGTAGCACACCTGAATGTGTACGATGTAGTGCAGGTTCATTATGTTCAGTTCTACCCCTTTTTTTCATGGCAGCATGAGATTGCATCAGTGAAAATGTTTGAGCATCTGGTGAAGGAGAATAACCTGGAGGATACGATGATGAAAGATTATGGTCTTTCTACCGATGACCTCAAATTTATCAAAGAACAAATTGCAGCACCTTTGAACCCCTCTGTACAAGACAAGGTAGAGGATTTTCTTCTCAATTTTGTTCACAAGGTGAAACATTGCAGCTGAACTGATTTCTGGATCTCTTTTTACTTTAGTGGCCCTACAGTGGAAGACCTGAGGAAAAGTCCTTCTTGTATGAGATTGTGGCAAATAAGAGGACTGGCATTGATGTGGACAAGTGGGATTATTTCGCAAGGTGGGTGTGTAATTAAGATGAACTTTGTTTTATTTCTAAGATATATTAATGTTACTGTATTGAAGTTTATTTATATTAGTGTTAACATATAGAGTCACATATCACTCAAACAGCATAATTGTGGCCTAATGGTTAGAGAGTTTGACTCCTAACCCTAAGGTTGTGGGTTCAAGTCTGGGGCCGGCCACGACTGAGGTGCCCTTGAGCAAGGCACCGACACCCCCCCAACCCCCAGCGCATTAGGTTAAATGCAGATAACGAATTCTGAGTATGGGCCACCATATTTAGCCGTATGTCACTTTAACTTTACGTCACTTTAACTTTATAATCACTTTAACTTTACTTTAAACGTCACTTTAACTTTATAATGAACTAAAGCTAACTAGCCTGGGGCAGCAAGATGCTAACACTAGAATACAGATAAAATATACCAGTTCCTAGAGTCAAAGGTCTTTATATACACATTTTCCATCTGAACAGAGACTCATATCACCTGGGACTCAAGAACATCCCAGACTACCAGCGTTTCCTAAAAATGGCCAGAGTGTGTGAGGTCAATGGGAAGAATGTCATCTGTTCCAGAGACAAGGTATGCGCCTTACCCACAATGCACAGAGCTTTACTTTTTTTTTACTGTAAATAATCATGCTTTCTTCTAATACTGTGGTGTTTATAAAGCTCAATGTTCAAAAGAGGGGGGCTTAGTGGTTAGCATGTTCGCCTCACACCTCCAGGGTTGGGGGTTCGATTCCCGCCTCCGCCTTGTGTGTGTGGAGTTTGCATGTTCTCCCCGTGCCTCAGGGGTTTCCTCTGGGTACTCCAGTTTCCTCCCCCGGGCCAAAGACATGCATGGTAGGTTGATTGGCTTCTCTGGAAAAATTTTCCGTAGTGTGTGAGTGAATGAGAGTGTGTGTGTGTGTGCCCTGTGATGGGTTGACACTCCGTCCAGGGTGTATCCTGCCTTGATGCCCGATGACGCCTGGGATAGGCACAGCCTCCCCGTGACCCGAGAAGTTCGGATAAGCATAGAAGATGAATGAATGAATGAACATTCAAAAGATTTAAAACTTTTGAATGTTTAATTATGATGTTTTTTTTAAGTTGATAGTACCATGCTTTGTAATATCAGGGACCCATGCAAACATTTCACAATAAATGGATCATTGCCACTATTATACTCTCTATAGATGATATCCTTCTACCTTCCTCTTCAGTGCTGTATGAACGGAGTATAGAGCCACTGACAGTATTAAAATGTTTATATGAGCAAACTGGTTTTTCACTCAAACTGTGGTATGTCATGAAATTTACTAGCATGAATCGGGCTTCTGTCTGTAGTTGACTATAATGCAACACTGATGATGCAGCTTTTTCTGGCCTTATTCATTTTGCCATGACACAATATCAATGTAATGACACATGAGATCTACTGTGAGTAGCTTGAGGAGTAAGGCTCACATTCACTTTTCTGCAGGAAGTCCATGATTTATATGACATGTTTCACACAAGACACTCCCTACACCGCAGAGCCTATCAGCACAAAGTGACCAAGATCATTGAGGAAATGTGAGTATTATTAACATAAATATCTAAAATGTTTCTAGTACTTATATGAAGAATCTGTGGGGTTTTTGTTTGCCTGATATAAGAGGTGTAATGTTGCAATTAATCTCCAGTATCATAACTATCACTTCTGGTATGATGTCTTTTAGTGTCTCAAAGTAGTGACTTAAAACTCTTGAATGGGTTAGGTGTCCAGTTAGAGAAACCAGATTTAACAAATTTAATCAATATTTAATATTTAATACACTGTGGTACTGATACAGTGTCCCAACTAATTTGGGTTAGCCTTCACTATCCCATCTATTAAGTGGTAACTTCCCTCAACTTTGTACAACAGAAATTTGGAGGGTTTGGAAAAGTAACTTCTCAAATATAAAGCTGCTCTGATACATGAACACCGATTTTGTCTTTATCTGCATGTGCACCTGCCACATGTCAGCGCTGATAGGAATAAGGCGCTATAAAAGGGGGCCACATATTTGCCTGAGAAGCCAATGCTCAGGGGTAGTAGTTCAACTAATGGCAAGGGAAATGTGTTGTTTGGACACCTTGACAGCAAGAAGATGATCAGTGGTGGTGGTAGCATGACACAGCTAGGGTTAACCTTAGGTCTGCCTCAAGCAGCATTATACTGAGCTTAAAAAATGTGTCAAGTGTCCAGTTTTAACTTAAGCGTCACCTTAAAAACAGTTTGTACATATATGTTTGTACTGCTGGCATATGATCTCACACCTGTGTTTGATATGTGACCGTTGTATAAAATAATCACACTGTAGGATAACAGAAGCCTTGGTCAAAGCCGATCCTTACATTCTGATCCAGGGATCCTCTGGAAAGATGTACAAAATGTCACAGGCCATAGATGACATGGAGGCCTACACCAAGCTCACAGGTCAGATAATCTAAACTTTGAAGCTAACAAACCATCGTGTCATTTCTCCAGAATACACAGTGGGCCTTCCACAATATACACCACAAATGTAATATACGGGGAGTCTCAAAACTCTCAGTGTGTAGGTGCAAATACAGAGCACAAAGTTAATTACAGAGCAGCTTCGACAGGACCGACATTCCTTTGCATCCTTGTGAGAGCGTTCCCATGCAGCCATGAGAACGATGTCAATACATTCTTTTTCATTCTTAAAGGCTATTTGAAAAAAAACAAACAGGCTAAATATGAAACATTTTGAAAGCCATTGTGCTAAGCTTTAATGTAAAACATGTATATTATTAAACTCTATTGTATCTTTATTGGCCTAACGCCTGCTGACTCATTATTGTATTTTGCAATAAATGTTAGTTTGTGTGTGTGGGGCCATGACCTTTTCAACATAATGTCCTCTTTACCACTTCACAGATAACATCTATGAGCAGATCCTGTACTCCTCTAATCCAGACCTGTCTGAAGCTCAGACCATCGTGAAGAATATTCTCTGCAGAAAATTGTACAAGTGTGTGGGACAGACTATACCTGAAGAAGCTCTTAATTTGTCAAAGGTCAGGGGTCTATTTACCAATACAAGTCAAGCACAGCATTTAATACACAATGAAAATGAATAATCTAAAGTTTGCAAATCAAATCAATTCAAATTTTATTTGTCACATACACATACATACAGGGTATGACATGCAATGAAATGCTTTTTGCATCTGTCCGGTATTTAAGCATAAAAGGAATGCAATTAGGGGTAATAATAATAATAATAAAACCAAAAGGAGATAGATAAATAAAAAGTATAAACTATATAAAAACTATATAAAATATGAAAATATATGTGAACAAATAATGTATATACATATACATAAATATACATATACATAAATGCATATGGTTTTTAATGATAAATGATAAATACATTCTAATTGTAATGGTTTTTAATGCAGATGATAAATACATTTTTTATAGGAAGCATTGGCCAAAGAAGTGGCTGAGTCCAAACCTGATGACACTGAGGTTGTCCTGAAAGCTGAAGATTTCATAGTCAGCGTATGAAAACAACAAAAAAAAACTAATACTTTATCTTACACTTTGATAATCAGAATTTTGAGGATTTTGGACTCACTTTTAATAATCTGGCAGGTATTTGGTATTGATTATGGCAAGAAGGAGAAAAACCCCATCGACAAGGTCTACTTCTACTGCAAGCACAACCCCACTGAAGCCTTTCAGATTCGCAAGGAACAGGTACATATAAGGTGTCATTTACCCGCAAGACTCCATTAACCTTTCCACAAATATCTGTTGGGACTTTAACACTTTACGCTTTACACACATCACTCATTTATGTATATACATAAGTTGTATAAACTGTTATGGACATAGTTACTGGGTGGCTGCTGCAGCTCCCAGTCCTCTGTGGTCAAGTGGTGTTGATATGTTTAAGAGATCATGTCTAGTGAGTGTCCACTGGATTCCTATTGGTGGTATTTGTACGTGCTTTTGAAGATGATCTTACAGGCTTTGCTTCCCATCAAAATGCTTACGCTTCTAATTCTGTGTACCTGTTAGTTATGAAATAAAATGTTTGGCACTGATGTGCATGTGTCTTTTGTAGGTGTCCAAACTGCTGCCAGACACATTTTCTGAGGAGCATATCAGACTTTACTGCAAACAGACAGATAAACTGGCAGATGCAAAGAAATACTTTCAGCAGTGGTGTAAGAAGAAGGGTTTGAAACCTCTGGTAAGACTCACCTCCTCCACCATGGGTGTGTTTAAGTAAATGTTAAATGAATATTTTGATAACTGCCTGACCCTGGAGAGTAAAAGGTAAGGGGTTCTTAGAGACCAGCATGCACTAACCTGACAGCAGAGCTCTCTCTCTTTGGGCTCATAATTAAAAACTACTCCCTGAGACCCTGTAATGAACAGCAAGTGTTTTCATGTAGTGGTTTAAAGGCATGGATACTGTATAGTGTGTTCCTTACTGTTGGTGAAAATACCCCTTATGTGTGTGTGTTGTTTTTTGTTTTTTTTTGTTAAGGATGCTAATCTTGTGGTTCAAGAATTTACTCCTGCCAAGAAAACTCAAAATGAAGAACAAGGAGATGCAGAGGCTAAAGATCGGGTAAAGAAAGCCCTCTTTTTAACACTAGGCATGGACAACAGCATTGAAGCCAAATCGCACCCTGCTGGCAGACCAAATGACCAATTATCCTGTTAAAGGTTTAAATTGATTATAAACTGATTACTGAAAAATATCTTACAGCTGGTGCGTTAATATTATTCAGAATTTTAAACTGACTTAAACTCTATCTTGGTGTCATAACGTATATACTTCCATTACTTGTTAATTGTATTTAGGGTACAGAGGAAAAATGTTGTCTTCTATTGCTTTACAGAATAATTATTTTAACTTTAATCATTTTCTTTCACATGGTCATGTAACAGATTTACCTTCATGTAGGGACTTTCTGACATTTAAGACTTTCTATTAAGTTTACTTGGTGATGTGTCTAATAAATTATCTGGTTTCGTCTTATTCAGTGTGTGAATCTTTACTGATTTACTGGTGTCAGCACATAAAATACTGAGGTATCTGAATATTTATACAGTAGATACTGAACAATCAGTCTACAACAGGAACGGTAAAATCGTAAGAGTACTAAAATCTTTTTGATCTTCTGTGAGATTGAGAAACAGGTTTGATATTTGAAAAAGCTTCAGATGTTTCACAGATTTGTTCAGTTCTACCTGAATCTCCAGGGGCCTGTTGCACAAAAGTAGAATTAAGACATCCAGGATAAATGACTGAGCTGAGCTCAATGAATCCAAAACAAGTGCATCGGGCTTAATTGGTTGCACAAAGACCAAGCCAGGATGAGCAGACACGGATTCATCAAGCCAGGTGAAACCAATCCTGGATATGTGCGTGCTCACAGCTCACTCAAACAGACCCGCCACCGATCACAGATTCACTGATTCACCATGGCAACTAGAGCGGCGTACTTTTCCCCGTAGGAGGCACAAATCCTCTTGGAGGCATACAAGAAGGTAAAAGACATAATTAAGAAGAAAGGCAACACCGCCACAGTGACAAAGCAAAGAGAAAACGCGTGGCAAAGTATTGCAGACCGCCCGAATGCGTAAGTAATGCACTTATTACGAGCTATGTTGTCTGGGGCTTTTTGCCCCTGGTAGGGTCTCCCAAGGCAAACAGGTCCTGGGTGACGGGCCAGACAAAGAGCGGTTCAAAACCCCTTTATGAAAAAAAATAAAGCAAGGTCCGTGACGTCACCCGGTATGGCGCAACCGGGGCCCCACCCTGGAGCCAGGCCCGGGGATGGGGCTAGCATGCGAGCGCCTGGTGGCCAGGTCTTACCCCATGGGGCCCGGCCAGGCTCAGCCCGAAGGAGCGACGTGGGGCCGATCTAATGTGGGCCCACCACCTGCAGGAGAATCCGTAAGGGGCTGGTGCAATGTGGATTGGGTGGCAGTCGAAGGCGGGAGCCTCGGCGACCCAATCCCCAGACACGGAATCTGGCTCTAGGGACATGGAATGTCACCTCGCTGGGGGGGAAGGAGCCTGAGCTGGTACGGGAGGTTGAGAGATACCGACTAGATATAGTTGGGCTCGCCTCCACGCACAGCTTGGGCTCTGGAACCCAACTCCTCGAGAGAGGCTGGGCTCTCTACTACTCTGGAATTGCTCACTGTGAGAGGCGGCGGGCTGGTGTGGGCTTGCTCATAGCCCCCCAGCTCAGCAGCCATGTGTTGGAGTTCACCCCGATGAATGAGAGGGTCGTTTCCCTGGGCCTTCGGGTCAGGGAGAGGTCTCTCACTGTTATTTGTGCTTACGGGCCTAATGGCAGTGTAGAGTACCCAACCTTCTTGGCGTCTCTGGGAGGGGTGCTGGAAAGTGCTCCAACCGGGGACTCCGTCGTTCTACTGGGGGACTTCAACGCTCACGTGGGCAGCGACAATGACACCTGGAGGGGCGTGATTGGGAGGAACGGCCCCCCTGACCTGAACCCGAGTGGTGTTCTGTTATTGGACTTCTGTGCTAGTCATAGTTTGTCCATAACGAACACCATGTTCAAGCATAAGGGTGTCCATCAGTACACATGGCATCAGGACACCCTAGGTCAGAGGTCGATGATCGACTTTGTATTTGTTTCATCTGACCTCCGGCCGTATGTCTTGGACACTCGGGTAAAGAGAGGGGCGGAGCTGTCAACTGATCACCACCTGGTGGTGAGTTGGATCCGATGGCCGGAGAGGAAGTTGGACAGACTTGGCAGAGCCAAACGTACAGTGAAGGTCCGCTGGGAACGTTTGGCAGAGTCTCCGGTCAGAGAGATCTTCAACTCCCACCTCCGGCAGAGCTTCAACCAGATTCCGAGGGAGGTTGGAGACATTGAGTCTGAGTAAACCATGTTCTCCACCTGTGGCGTAGCTGTGGCCGCAAGGTCTCCGGTGCCTGTCATGGCGGCATTCCCCGAACCTGGTGGTTACACCAGAAGTAAGGGATGCCGTCAAGCTGAAGAAGGAGTCCTATCGAGCCTGGTTGGCTCGGGGGACTCCGGAGGCAGCTGATAGGTACTGAAGGGCCAATCGAGCTTCAGCCCGGGTGGTTGCAGAGGCAAAAACTCGGGTCTGGGAGGAGTTCGGTGAGGCCATGGAGAAGGACTATCGGTTGGCCTCGAAGAAATTCTGGCAAACCGTCCTCTGGACTGGCAGACTGGGGTGGTGGTCCCTCTGTTTAAGAAGGGGGACTGGAGGGTGTGTTCCAACTACAGGGGGATCACACTCCTCAGCCTCCCCGGAAAAGTCTATGCCAGGGTACTGGAGAGGAGAATTCGGCCGATAGTCGAACCTCGGATTCAGGAGGAACAATGCGGGTTTCGTCCCGGTCGTGGAACACTGGACCATCTCTATACCCTCACCAGGTTGCTGGAGGGTTCATGGGAGTTTTCCCAACCAGTCCACATGTGCTTTGTGGATCTGGAGAAGGCATTCGACTGTGTCCCTCGTGGTGATCTGTGGGGGGTGATCTTGGAGTATGGGGTCCGGGGCCCTCTGCTAAGGTCTGTCCGGTCCCTATATGACCAGAGCAGGAGATTGGTTCGCATTGCCGGCAATAAGTCAGACTTGTTCCCGGTGCATGTTGGACTCCGGCAGGGCTGCCCTTTGTCCTGTTCATTATTTATATGGACAGGATTTCTAGGCACAGTCGGGGGCCGGAGGGAGTACAGTTTGGGGACCACGGGATTTCGTCTCTGCTTTTTGCAGATGATGTTGTCCTGTTGGCTTCTTCAAATCAGGACCTTCAGCATGCACTGGGACGGTTTGCAGCCGAGTGTGAAGCGGCGAGGATGAGAATCAGCACCTCCAAGTCCGAGGCCATGGTTCTCAGCCGGAAAAGGGTGGCTTGTCCCCTTCAGGTTGGTGGAAAGCTCCTGCCTCAAGTGGAGGAGTTTAAGTATCTTGGGGTCTTGTTCACGAGTGAGGGAAGGATGGAGCGGAAGATCGACAGGCGGATCGGTGTATCTTCTGCAGTGATGCGGTCGATATACCGGTCTGTTGTGGTGAAGAAAGAGCTGAGCCATTTACCAGTCGATCTACGTTCCTACCCTCACCTATGGTCATGAGCTTTGGGTCATGACCGAAAGGACAAGATCCCGGATACAGGCGGCCGAAATGAGTTTTCTCCGCAGGGTGGCTGGGCGCTCCCTTAGAGATAGGGTGAGGAGCTCAGTCACTCCGGAGGAGCTCAGAGTAGAGCTGCTGCTCCTCCACATCGAGAGGAGTCAGCTGAGGTGGCTCGGGCATCTGTTCCGGATGCCTCCTGGATGCCTCCCTGGGGAGGTGTTCCGGGCATGTCCAACCGGGAGGAGGCCCCGGGGAAGACCTAGGACACGCTGGAGGGACTATGTCTCTTGGCTGGCCAGGGAAAGCCTCGGTATTCCCCCGGAGGAGCTGGAAAAAGTGTCTGGGGAGAGGGAAGTCTGGGTGTCCCTGCTCAGACTGCTGCCCCCGCGACCCAGCCCCAGATAAGCGGTAGAAGATGGATGGATGGATGGATGTCTGTGTCTCCTAAACAACCCCCCCAGCACACACACACACACACACCATGTGCCAGTGAGTGTGATTAACTGTACACCAAAAACACACCCACTGGGCCTCATTTACAGTGTTAGTTTTAAACATTTATTTATTTGTAAATCATCTGCAGGAGAATTTATTTACTGGTAAACAAACCTGTGTGTAGAAAATGTGGAATTTAATGACAGTGTAAGAATTTACAGAAATTGCACCCAAATTTCATTCCAAGGTACACATCTAAAAGAGCTCATTCCTTAAAAGATTTAAGTATCATAAGGTAATACGTTTAAGACTCTAAACGTTTAAACGGCCGCAGGACATTAAGGATCACCACTATTACGCCCCGAGTCTAAGGGAAACCGGAACCTCCAAGAGGGCGTAACAATGGAACAGAGTTGAGGTAGTGGAATTCCAGTTTCAAAACACTCCGGTCGATAATCAAACACATTCACTGAACTACTTAAGGGATAGGATTAAATTTATTAAGAATAAATATAACAAGTGAAAGGGAGCATCTCTTCGGGGTGTCCAAAGGCCAAAATAACAAACAAAACAACTCTAGCAAACAAAAGGAGGAAGGGGTTAAATAACCTAAGTGGACATAAAATAAAATACATTCAACTTCCCTAACTCCCTAATAAAAAACAAACTACAAACCAAGATATCAAAATAAATAGGCTGGACACGCCTACGCTCCACGTGCTTGAGGAGTCACTTTAAGGACAAAGGAACATGGTCAACAGGTTGCTCAAGAGGCACATTTTCACTAAGTGATGGCAAGTTTGATCATCGCCCGGAGGAGGGCTCAGAGCTCTCTACCCAAACGCAGCCGAACCAAAAATGAGCTCCCCGTCGAACGCCGGAAGCGCCCTTATAAAAACCACGCCAATAGAACCGCCAATAGAGAGAGGGGAAATCATCATTGGACAACTTATTAGAACATGACAGAACACAAGAGAACAACCACAAACAAAGGGTCTACGTGACTGCGATTACCATTTAAAGTCACCACTTGGTTGATAACAATTGTAACAATACCAAGACAAGGTGTACTTGACCTTGATTAACATTTAAAGACAATCAGCTAGACAACAAGGTGTAGCCCAGCCATTTGGGAGACACTCAGTTCTTACACTCAATACGCATTCAAAGTGGAACCTCATTTAAATTACCAAAAGGGAAAACTGTATATAATGCTTGAGCAGGATTGGCTCGGGGTTCTTATTGACTCCGATGAACCCAAAGTACGTCATGTATTTTGTCACTGCTATGCTGGAATAAACTTCTTGTTCGTCATTAAGATCTTCACCATCATTGTCTTATTTTTACACTACGCATTTTTTATTTCTTACAACAGGTTCTCATACGGTCAAGTTTCAGAGCAACTTTAAGTTTTATTTTATTATACTAATTGAAAGTTCACAATGATTTCTGACCAATATCAGACTGTTGAATTTTACACACAGACACAAATCACACTGAATACGTACCTCTTACTGTTACTGAGTAAATATGATTGGTCTCGTTATACTCCGTGTCTCTGATGATGTAAACTCCATCATCAGTCCACTTTACTCCTCTCAGTGTAAGAAGTGTGTTAGTGAGTGAAGTTCTCTGTGTGTATTCAGCTGTACAGTTTAGTGATCTTTTAAACACACTGCAGATCCGTACACCATTTGCTGAGTCTTTGTGTTTAAAGATCACCTCCACTTGGTCTGGCATGTGTAAATTCAGCTGTAGATCTTCAGCAGGATTCATCTGAACTGATAATTTGAGGGCTGAGGAAAAAGAAACACCAGACATTTGAACTGGATGTAAATATAACACATTAAACCTAAATCAGTGAGAGTTTAAAAACTATAGAGCAGTAAAGACACTCACGCTTGATGCTGAGACGCACATCATTAATGTCTTTGCCATCACACCGACACGTGTATATGTTCCTCTTACTGTAATCAGCTGCAGGGATGGTGAGGGTCAGATCTCCCTTCAGATACTGATCATGGGAGATGTTAAATCCTTCTGCTGACTTGCAGGATGTCTGATCACACCAAGCCACTACATAACCTGGGTTAGTGAACAGAGACCATGTGACCTGTTCAGAACATCTCCAATCACAGGGCAGAGCAGCAGTCTGATTAAACTCCACCTGTACAGTAGTGACAGCTGATACAGGAACTGAAAGAGAAAAGCGGATAAACAGAATAAAATATAAATATATACATGTACATATGATTAACATAATATGTCAAACACTCAGTTTACATTTACATTAATTAGCATACTCTTATCCAGGGTGACATGCAAAAGTGCTTTTAAGTCTTTATCAATGAATACATTAACTCTGGTTCTCTAGGTTACAGACAGGATACCATCAACGTAAAACTGTTAAGTAAACAACCAAGTGAAAAAGTGCTAGTTCAAGTGTTTCATGAAGAAGTAGGTCTATAACCATCGTTTGAAAATAACCAGTGACTCAGCTGTCTGGACCCCTGGGGGAAGTTGATTCCACCACCTTGGTGCCAGAACAGAAAATAGTCTTATAGTAAACTTCCCTCTTACCCTGAGAGATGGTGGGACCAGTGGAGCAGTGCTGTAGATCTGAGGGTGTGAGGTGCAGTGTGAGGAGTGATGAGGGCTTTGAGGTAAGAGGGAGATGGTCTGTGTTTGGCTTTGTAGGCAAGCATCAGTGTTTAAATCTGATGTGTTCAGCTATACAAGCCAGTGGAGGAACACAGCAGTGTGGTGGTGTACAGAACTTAGGCAGGTTGAAGACAAGTCACACAGCTGCATTATGGATCATTTATAGAGCATGAAACAGTAATCCAGTGTTGAGATGACTGAGAGACTGAACAAGTACCTGAGCAGCCTGTGTGGAGAAAAGTAACTGAATCCTTCTGATGTTGTAGAGAAGAGACCAAAATGAGAGTCTCACATTAGCAACATGTGAGGAAAAGGACAGTTGATTGTCCATGGTTACCCCAAGGTTGTGAGCTGTGGCTGAAGGGGAGATCAGATCATTGTGCAAGGATACAGCAAGATCATGACCTGGGGATGAATCACCTGGGATGAACAGCAGTTCAGTTTTGCTGGGATTGAGCTTTAACTGATGAGCAGTCAACCATGATGATATTTCTGCCAGACAGTAGAAAGTGTCAGGAGTGTTGTGTGTGACAGAAGAGTGTCAGGAGTGTTGTGTGTGTGTGACAGAAGAGTGTCAGTAGTGTTGTGTGTGTGTGTGTGACAGAAGAGTGTCAGGAGTGTTGTGTGTGACAGAAGAGTGTCAGGAGTGTTGTGTGTGACAGACGAGTGTCAGGAGTGTTGTGTGTGACAGACGAGTGTCAGGAGTGTTGTGTGTGACAGACGAGTGTCAGGAGTGTTGTGTGTGTGACAGAAGAGTGTCAGGAGTGTTGTGTGTGTGACAGAAGAGTGTCAGGAGTGTTGTGTGTGACAGAAGAGTGTCAGGAGTGTTGCGTGTGTGTGACAGAAGAGTGTCAGGAGTGTTGTGTGTTTGTGTGACAGAAGTGTGTCAGGAGTGTTGTGTGTGACAGAAGAGTGTCAGGAGTGTTGTGTGTGTGACAGAAGAGTGTCAGGAGTGTTTTGTGTGTGTGACAGAAGAGTGTCAGGAGTGTTTTGTGTGTGACAGAAGAGTGTCAGTAGTGTTGTGTTTGTGACAGAATAGTGTCAGGAGTGTTGTGTGTGTGACAAGAGTGTCAGGAGTGTTGTGTTTGTGTGACAGAAGAGTGTCAGTCGTGTTTTGTGTATGTGTGACAGAAGAGTGTCAGGAGTGATGTGTGTGTGTGACAGAAGAGTGTCAGTCATGTTGTGTGTGTGACAGAAGAGTGTCAGTTGTTGTGTGTGTGACAGAAGAGTGTCAGTAGTGTTTTGTGTGTGTGTGACAGAAGAGTGTCAGGAGTGTTGTGTGTGTGTAACAG
The DNA here is from genome assembly GCF_030014155.1 of Tachysurus vachellii. Taxonomy (NCBI): domain Eukaryota; kingdom Metazoa; phylum Chordata; class Actinopteri; order Siluriformes; family Bagridae; genus Tachysurus; species Tachysurus vachellii. The sequence continues at coordinate 30,916,062 of NC_083466.1, forward strand.
AAGAGTGTCAGGAGTGTTGTGTGAGTGACAGAAGAGTGTCAGGAGTGTTGTGTGAGTGACAGAAGAGTGTCAGGAGTGTTGTGTGTGTGTGAGACAAGAGTGTCAGGAGTGTTGTGTGTGTGTGTGTGTGTGACAGAAGAGTGTCAGGAGTGTTGTGTGTGTGTGTGACAGAAGAGTGTCAGTAGTGTTGTGTGTGACAGAAGAGTGTCAGGAGTGTTGTGTGTGACAGAAGAGTGTCAGGAGTGTTGTGTGTGACAGAAGAATGTCAGGAGTGTTGTGTGTGTGACAGAAGAGTGTCAGGAGTGTTGTGTGTGTGACAGAAGAGTGTCAGGAGTGTTGTGTGTGTGACAGAAGAGTGTCAGGAGTGTTGTGTGTGTGACAGAAGAGTGTCAGGAGTGTTGTGTGTGACAGAAGAGTGTCAGGAGTGTTGTGTGTGACAGAAGAATGTCAGGAATGTTGTGTGTGACAGAAGAGTGTCAGGAGTGTTGTGTGTGACAGAAGAGTGTCAGGAGTGTTGTGTGTGACAGAAGAGTGTCAGGAGTGTTGTGTGTGACAGAAGAGTGTCAGGAGTGTTGTGTGTGACAGAAGAATGTCAAGAGTGTTGTGTGTGTGACAGAAGAATGTCATTTACATTACATTTACAGCATTTAGTAGACACCCTTATCCAGAGTGACTTACAACTGAGCAACTGAGGGTTAAGGGCCTTGCTCAGGGGCCCAGCAGTGGCAGCTTGGTGGACCTGGGGTTCGAACTCATGACCTTCCGATCAGTAGCCCAACACCTTAACCACTGAGCTACCACATCCCAGGAGATGTCAGGAGTGTTGTGTGTGACAGAAGAGTGTCAGGAGTGTTGTGTGTGACAGACGAGTGTCAGGAGTGTTGTGTGTGGCAGAAGAGTGTCAGGAGTGTTGTGTGTGACAGAAGAATGTCAGCAAGAATGAAAGTAAAGGTGTAGAAGACAGTAGTGAGAGCAGCTCTGCTGTATGTGTTAGAGACTGTATCAGTGAGGAAAACACATGAGTCAGAGATGGAGGTAGCAGAGATGAGGATGTTGAGGTTCTCTTTAGGAGTGACGAGGATGGACAGGATTAGGAACGAGCAGATCAGAAGGACAGCTCAGGTTGTCTGTTTTGGGGACAAGGACAGAGAGACTAGACTGAGATAGTTTGGACATTTACAGAGGAGGGAGATGGTTATATTGGTAGATATATTTGTTGTGTATGTAGTAAGAACAAAGTAGTCACAGCCAAGGTTAACAATCTTTTCTTTTACTCCACTTCTTCACACGCGCTTTTTCTCTTCTTCTCCACATACATACATACACTGTTCAATCGCATAGGTGCATAGTGCCACTAACTGGAAAGGAGGTGTATTGCACTATACCACATATTCCTCTCTTGGAAGAAATAAAACTCTGCACTGTAGCACCATAATATCAGTACTTCATGAACAATATATGTAAACTGAAACAACACGAAACATGTCTTTCCTTTAAGTAGCAAACGTAGAAAATAATAATCTTCCATGTGATCACATGGCAAGTACGTATGTAGCAAAATCTGTAGAAATGTAAATCATAATATCACTAATGACCTAAACATGGAAGTAAATAACAAAATCCATAGATAAGTCAAATCTAGACTAGCATGTAAACAGAAAGTCTAATCAGTAAGTCACAATTCAGTCTTATGACAAAATAGACTAGTAAATTAACTGCAGATACAATCTTCAGGGAACAGGAACAGAATAAACACGTTCACATCGCTGTATCTTTTTTTTTTTTTTTTTTTATGGTCTCCAGACCATACTGTGGCATGTCGCATCCTTGAGACCTTTGGAGAGAGGGGAAGGGCTTGCACAGTTTCAGGTGATTCCGAGGTGCTCGGCAGCAAACAAGCATCATCAGGCTGTGATGTAGGAACACTTGAATTGGCAGGAGGTGTAGGTGCAAGGTGGATGGCATTCCACACTTTACCATCGGATAACAGGTAAGTAGCAGGACCTTTCTGAGCTACCACTTTAAAAGGTTGGGTGAACTTAGAACAGCCTTTTGCAATAAACCTAGGCTCGCGAACACGGACAGAAGATCCAACTTGGAAAGTGGATGGTTTCGCACTACGTCGTCTGTCTGTATACCGTTTTGTTTTCTGTTGCTTCATCTGGATGTGCTGTTTTAGGGTTGTGTGCTCCGTAAGAGGCAATGGGGAGTGGAGACCTCTGATATGCAGCTTTGTATTGAGTGGCCTACCATGAAGTAGCTCGGCAGGAGACACTGAGGTCACGGCATGGGGAGTGGCTCTGTATGTGTGTAAAAACTCAGTGACAAAGGCTTTCAAAGGTTTACCTTCGATGTTAGCTGTCTGTAAGCAGTCCTTGAATACTCTGTTGAAGCGTTCTATTTCCCCATTCGCTTGTGGGTAATACACAGAGCTGCGGCAATGCTTGATGTCTCTGTCAGCAAGGAAGGATTCAAACTGAGCTGAAATAAACTGAGGGCCATTGTCAGTGACCAGTTCGAGTGGATTTCCTTCTCTACTAAACACAGTGGCAAGAAAGTTCATAACAGTCATTGAGGTAATACCTGAGCTGAAGGCAATCTCAGGCCATCGGCTATAGTAATCAATGAGAGTTATTGCAAAACGGCAGTCAGGAGGTGCAGTTTGAATAGGTCCCACGATATCCACAGCTACCTTTTCCCAGGCTGCAGTCGGAGTAGGCACAGGTTGCAATGGAGCAGCACGGGTGATGGCAGTTTTGTCATGCTGCAGGCAGGTAGAGCATGACTTAATGGCAGACTCAACCTGTGAATCTATGCCAGGCCACCAGTACAAGTCTCGCAGTCTTTGTTTTGTGCGAACGATCCCTTGGTGTGTGGCATGAGCTAACTGAATGAGCTTAGATTGCAGAGCTTGAGGTACAATCACACGATGAGTGCCGCGAATTATGTAACTATCCTGCACAGCCAGTTCATTCTGGATACGAAAGTAAGGTGTGATGACAGGGTCTAGGTTTTTCGTGCTCCCAGGCCATCCTTTAGAAATGTACTGTCTCACCTTCTGTAGCACCGGGCATGCATCACAGGCTCTTGAGAGCTCTTCAGCAGTGACAGCTGCAAAGTCAGCTGACACAACAGCCACCATCTCCAGTTCAGGATCTTGATGTTCTTCTGTAATGGGAAGAGGCAGACGTGACAAGCAATCGGCTGCAACATTCTCTCGCCCTGGTTTGTATTCAATGTTATAGTTAAAACACAACAGGCGAGCAGACCATCGGGCTATTCTCATGCCTGCACGTCCAAGACCTTTGGTTGAGAGTAAGGTAGTCAGAGGGCTGTGGTCCGTTCTTAAAGTAAAGTGACGACCCCACAAGTAAGTGCGCCACTTTTCAGTCGCCCAGACACACGCTAAGGCCTCTTTTTCAACTGTAGAGTACTTGCGTTCGCACTCGGTCAGCAACTGTCTGTTCTGTATGGCCCTGGGTCTGTGTCAGCACGGCGCCAATGCCGTAATCTGACGCGTCAGTTGTGACGACTGTCGGCAACGAAGGATTGAACAAGGCAAGAGCAGGGCTTGTAGCTATGATGTCTTTAACTCGGGAGAAGTTTTCCAGAGCCTCCTCAGTCCAATGGAAAACAGTAAACTTCCGAAGTAGAGCACGAAGAGGTTCTACAAGTGTGGCGTAATTGGGAATGAACTTTGAATACCACGCAGTCAAGCCAAGAAAAGAACGTAGTGACTGAGCATCATGAGGAGGGGGAGCTTGAGCCACAGCTTGAACATGGCCAGGGTCTGGTTGTAGGCCAGAGGCAGAAATGAGATGCCCAAGAAAGGACAGCTCAGACTTCCTGAAGTGGCATTTAGCTGTGTTCAACTTCAACCCACTCTCTTGTAGGCAGTGAAGGACGGCTTTCAGTCTCGTGTCATGAAGTTCAGGTGTCTCACCATATACTATGATGTCATCTAGATAGCATTGCACACCTTTTTTATCTGCCAGAATCTGGGACATCATCCGTTGAAAGGCACTAGGTGCTGAGGCCAAGCCGTATGGAACTCTTGTAAAACGAAAAAGTCCGTCATGCGTTATAAACGCTGTAAGATCTCTGCTGCTTGGGTGTAACTGAACTTGATGGTAGGCATTTTGCAAATCGATTGTGGAGAACATAGTTGCACCACGGAGCTCAGTAAAGACTTCTTCGATGTGTGGCAAAGGGTGACTGTCTATCACCACCGCTCTGTTTGGCTCACGTAAATCCACACAAAGACGAATGCCATCAGTCTTTTTCTTGACGACCACCAGAGGAGACACCCAGGCAGACGAGTCAACTCTCTCTATGACGCCTTCTGCTTCGAGTCTTTTCAACTCCTCTGAAACAGCATAACGTACAGCAAATGGCAGTCTGCGAAGTTTCTGCTGAACTGGGGGCACATCTGAACGCATTTTGACTTTGTGGGTAAATCCAGTAGCAAAGCCTAAAGCCTCAGTGTTGTTGACAGCAGTTCGATCCTCTGCTGGTGAAGCAGGTGGTTCAATGTGTCCATCTTGAATTTGAAGGCGCAGAGCTGTGAACAGATCCATTCCGAGCAAAGGTGTCCCATCACGGACAATGTAGAAGTCTGTTTGCGTGCTGTGGTTGCAATATGTAACAGTAAGGTGAAGGCATCCAAGGACAGGAATAGGCCTCTTCATATAGGTCACCAGACGTACAGCAGGCTTCTTAAGGGGCATATGCAGGAACGTCTGGCGGTAAACATGCTCTGGAAGAATGGAGACTGCTGAACCTGTGTCTACAAGCAAATCTGTGGTAAGTAACTGTCCATCTTTCACATGAAGAGACACAGTACAGGTAAGACGTGTTGTCTGTGACACAATTGAAGTAGGAGTAATATTTAAAACTGTAAGATCTGGCACAGTAACTTCTTGCACATTGCATGTGGAAGCTGCACTGCGACATACTTTGGCAAAGTGTCCTATTTTCCCACATTGTTTGCATTTTGCATGTTTAGCAGCACATGTTGGGTTGTTGGCTAAATGTGAATTGGATCCACAACGGTAACAAGTCTTGCGTTGGACAGTGTGAGTAGGACCATTGTGTGTGCGTGCTGCGTTTGATTTCATTGTCGTTCTACGTTTGTGTGAGGCAGCACCACCTCTCGATTGAACGAGTTTGACTGTAGCCTCAGCTGCGGGAGCCATCGCTTTCGCTTCAGCCATTGCAGTTTCAATTTGAGTCGCAATTGTAATAGCTTTCTGCAGTGTGAGATCTGATTCCAAAAGTAGACGTTCTCTAATACGTCCGGAGGACGTTTTCTCTATAATCTGATCCCTAATCATATCATCAGCGAGAGCGCCAAAATCACAGTTCAAAAGTAAATCCCGTAAAGCAGCAACGTATTGAATAGTAGATTCGCCGTGCCTCTGCGCACGCTGACGAAATTTATTCCTCTCCGCAACCACGTTCACTTTCGGAACAAAAAAGCCTTGCAAAGCATCACACGCAGACTTGTAAGATGTACCGACATCCGGAAGTGTTAGAAAAATCCGCTGGCCTTCTGTGCCCAAACAATGAAGCAGCAGTGCACGTTTTCGCCTGTCAGGCATCTCATTAGCAGTGAGTGCCAGGAGGTAATTTTCAAACATTTGTATCCAAGACTTATAGAACATTGTCGGCTCACCAGGAGTGTCCAGGAAAGCTGGGGGTTGTGATATTCCAAGAAAAGCCATTCCTCGTCGCCAATATGTTGTGTATGTAGTAAGAACAAAGTAGTCACAGCCAAGGTTAACAATCTTTTCTTTTACTCAACTTCTTCACACGTGCTTTTTCTCTTCTTCTCCACATACATACATACACTGTTCAATCGCATAGGTGCATAGTGCCACTAACTGGAAAGGAGGTGTATTGCACTATACCACAATATTGATGTGTTAAATAAGGGCATGAAGATAACTGGTGTGAGAGAAGAGGATGATGAGGATAGAGTCAGGTGGAAACACATGATTCACTGTGTGAAGCCCAAAGTAGAAGAAGATTCTACTAACACACAAATTAACTCCTGAAAGTGTATGAAATGAATCCTTAAACATGTTTATTAGAAGTTTGTCAGACTATCAAAGAGACAAACTGAGTCTGATGTGAGCAGTGAGACTGATGTCACACTCACCTGTGATGAATATGAGGATGAGTAAAAAAAGGAGGTGGTGAGGAACACTGTAGAACTTCATATTTGGGACACATTCACAGGTGAGGAATTAACCAGGTACCTAAAAGCAATAACTTTAGTGAGAGATCATAAGAACTAAGAACAACATGTAGATACAGACACACACACACACACACACACACACACACACACACACACACACACACACACACACACACACACACACACTTTAGCTGTGATGGTTAGGTGAAGGGTGAGTTATTAATATGACATTAACATTTATTACTCATCACAACTTTATTAAATGTTGTGAATTCCTCAAATGAGACTACTACTACTACTACTACTACTAATAATAATAATAATAATAATAATTATTATTATTATTATTATTATTATTATTATAAGAAGAAGAAGAAGAAGAAGAAGCTTGTAATAAGTTATAATAACAGTGATATCACAACAAAACAAATGCTTTATCTATGCTTTATTTTTAGAAAAAAAGGGTTCTAAAGAACGGGTTCATTCTACTTGGTGGTCCTTAAGGTTTCCCTGCAATAAAACAAATCAATCAAAAATTGATGAACCGATAAACAGGCTACAGATGTTGTGCTAGATAAATGTCAATAGGAGTGATTACTGTAAATGACTGGACATGGACAGGCTGTGTCTGATTTGCATAGGCATGCATATTTAATTAGGAGGAAGTGGTAGAGATGATGTGTCGTTTCCTGAATGTGCCTTGTTTCCGTGTGTGTGTGTGTGTGTGTGTGTGTGTGTGTGTGTGTGTGTGTGTGTGTGTGTGTTTTACCAGCGTCCATCACTTTAAAGACTCAAGAACTTCATTAGCAGCAAAACATAACACAGTAACTGCTGGTCCGTCTTCAGTGTTCCTGAATGTTTGTGTTACTAAGATGATTATTTTTGCACTTTGTGTTTGTACATCCTGTTGGTTTATTAGAAGTTGTATTTTTTATGTAATTTATGCTGAAAAAAAAATACCTGTATGCATCTTTGCCATTAAATTATGACTGGATATCACATTGTGGTTCTCAACTGAGTTTTTTTTTTAGTTCAAGGATTTGTGAGGATCATGTGCAGAGCTTTCCAGGGTTTTCTTGTAAAAATAGAGCAGAATGAAAGGCGATCAGGAACAAGTTATGATTTCCTCCACTATTTCTCCTACTGAGGATCATGCACTAGAGAGGATTCAGTGAAAGGGGGTGGGGTAGTTGTAAGTTATATCAGGCAGGGCAGAGAGGGTGATGGGAAGAACAAGTGATGATCTAAGATCCTGGAGAGTGGTGACGGAAGGTCTCGGACATTTTCTCCCCTGTGGGTTGGAAAGCATATGTTGAACGTCAAGGAAAATAAGTGCAGAAGAGGTCTTCAGTAGGGAAAAGATTAAGGAGCCTGTCAAAATTCAAATTCAATTTATTTGTATAGCACTTTTAATAATTCCCATTGTCTCAAAGCAGCTTTACAAAAGTATAGAAACAGAAGAGAGAGAAAAAGAATAAGAAATAAATAAGGACACAAATAAATTAATACATACAATTAAAGTTTAAATTTAATTTTAAAATCTGTTTAATTATCACTATCCATATTGATCAAACCGTAGGCGACAGCGACAAGGAAAAACTCCCTGAGATGATATGAGGAAGAAACCTTGAGAGGAACCAGACTCAGAAGGGAACCTCATCCTCATTTGGGTGACACTCTACAGTAAATAATGTAAATGTAAATAATGTCCTTTCTACAACAGTTTATAATTGTGCAGCCGAGAGCTCCTGAGGACTAATGGGTCATCGTAAACTGAGTTCAGCACAAACCCAACACTAATTCCTTCCTGTCAAAGTCTTTAAATGATTGCTGATGAAGACCAGAACATACAGCTAACTGACACAAGAGGATGTTAGATGACATCAGTGGGAAAGATGACTGGAGAACTTACTGTAACAGCATGTAAATCCAAGGATGAAATGTTAAGATGGTATAGCCCATCTCCAAGACAAAAACGGACCATAACCCTAGTCAGAAGCCTAGCTAGAGGACAGAGCAGCAGGTGAGGCTTCTCTTTTGTGGAGTGATCTGGGCCTCTGTTAGTGATGAGAGTGATGGGAAGCTAAACCTGAGATTGAGACACCTTTCTTTATGGTGGACCATCTATTACTAATCCTTTATTATGTGTTCACCATTATAAAGCCTGACATGAAATAGTTGACAGAAAATTCTATTTGGAAATTGAGATGTTTACTGAACAAAACACAAACCTTTTTTTATAACCATTTACAAATGTGATTTATTTTGTATTTGATACCTTTTGACATTTAGCAGATGTCCTTAATCAGAGCGACATACAAAAGTGCTTGAAGTCTCTATCTATAATACATTAACACTGGTTCACTAGCTTACAGACTTAGAAAGATAGATAAGAGCTAGTTTTAGTGTTTCAGGATGATGTAGGTGACTTAGCTGTTCGGACTTCTAGGGGAAGTTCATTCCACCACCTCGGTGCAGAACAGAGAAGAGTCTTGATGTGTACCTGCCTCTTACCCTGACAGATTGTGGGACCAGTGGAGCAGTGCTGTAGATCTCAGGAAGCGAGGTGCAGTGTGACGAGTGAGAAGATCTTTGAGGTAAGAGAGAGCTGCTCTGGTTTTGGCTTTTGACCCCCTGTGTACTGTACATTTCCTGATTTAGTCTTGTCTACCGCATATGTTTGTCAGACAAACTGATATTTGTTATAATACTTTTGATCCATCAAGTTATTTAAAATATCTTGATGTAAGGAAATTAAAGCTGAAATTCTGTTTTATCGTGTCATATTTATCTTTTGGAGTGGAGGTATGGTGATATACGAAAGAGAGCATTATTAATGTGTGTGTTTTTTTTCTGTACATCAAACAAGTCAAAGTTTGATAAGGTAAATGTTTCATCCAGACCTTTCTAAGTGAGGAACATTAGTTGAATAACCCTCAGTCCATCTAGACAGCGAGTGACAAATGATTTCCTAGATTGAGTTTTCTGAATGGCTGACTTTATGGTCGTTCTTTAATGTTATTATGATGTTAGTGAACGGTCGCTCAGGTCCTGAAGCAGCAGAGCATCCCAAAACAATCACCATGCTTGACTGTTGGTGTGAAAATGTTATTGTGAATTGCTCTGTTAGCTTTATGCCTCATGGAAGGAGAATCTTATCTTTTTTCTGCCAAACATTAGAGGAACTCTTATGTTCCTAATATTGAAATCACAAACTCTGCATTGTATATGAAAGATAAACACTTTTAATAGCTAATGTTACTTGGACAACTAGGTAGCTAGCTGATAAGATAACAAAAACTTGTAGTTTATTTTCTTTCTTTTTGGCTGGTGAACACAACCAGACTGGTTAGTAGTCTAGCTAGATAATCTGTATCAGGACATTAGTAAACAAGGCCTGTTCATCATCATCACTTTATTTATAAAGCACATTTAAAACAGCCACAGGACTGACCAAAGTGCTGTACAATAAAAAAGTGTTAGCAAAAAATACACAGAAGAAAAAATGATATTAAGACAGGAGATAATAATAAAAAGCAAAATAGAATTAAACAATACAATAATACACACTAAAACACTAAAACAAGCAATAATAGAACAATTAGAAACAGTAAGAAGAAAATAAAAAGGAAAACTATAGAAATGCCGAGGAAAAGAGATACGTTTTTAAAAGGGACTTAAAGATGGACAGAGAGGGTGATAATCTTAATTCTATTGGCAAATCATTCCAAAGCTGTGGCCCAATTACTGAGAAAGCTCGATCCCCTCTACGCTTGAGTCTAGAAAAGGGAACAGAGAGGAGGTTCTGGTTGCCTGATCTTAGCCTTCTGGAAGGAGAGTACGGATGTAATAACTCAGATAAATAAATAGGAGCTTGATTATGCAGGGACTTAAAAACAATAAAAGTATTTTATAACGAATTCTGTAATCAATAGGCAACCAGTGAACTGTGAACTGTTAGTGTAAAGTTTCATGTTAGCCTGGGTTAAAGGATTTAGGTGTCTCCCAGAGCAGGTAAGTTGTCTCCTTGGTGTCTCTTACAGCAGGTACAGTAAGGAGTCTCCTAGGTGTAGGGCAGGTAAGGTGTCTTCTAGGGCAGGTAAGGTGTCTCCTAGTTGTCTCCTAAGTGTATCCTAGGGCAGGTAAGGTGTTCCAAACCTTTCCAAACATGACTAAAGAAGGACCTGCTTTTAGATGTGAACTATGGTATGCATATCATCTAGTCTTCATTTAAATGGCTAAGCTCTGGGACTGGAACAGTATATTTTAATGTTAGAGCTTCTCATGTCCTGAGGCTTCATAGAGGAGTCTCTATTTAGAGCATTATTATTATTATTTGGAGACGTATAAATCCTCAAATTTAAACCACTATAAACAAACTGTAAAACTTTTTAAACCCATTTTAAACTCAACAGATTTAACATGTAACCTGTTTCAAACTAAAGACAAAAACTGTTTTTTAAACTGTGTTTTTTCTTTCTTTCTTTCATTTTTTTTTTTATATAAAGGATCCACTCACCTGTCTGCGGTATTAAAGCCGAGTACCTGTCTCAGCTAGTCACTTGCACCAGTGACGACAGTGTGTGACCAGCTGATTTTTCATCTCCAGGTTTTATCTTTTAGTAGAATCATAAAGATTTTGTACCTGATATTTATGTAAAGAGCTAACCTCCTAACATTCATCTCCAGAACGAGAACTTTAGCACTATGGCGAGTCAGAAGAACCTGTGTGAGGATGTGCCATGTCCTGAACGCTCCCAAAGCACAGGGAAGAGAAAGGCATCCATGACACAGCAAAGAGACGACCAGGACATGAAGGTGGAGAAGGATGGTAAAGTACATTGTTACAACCTTATTGTTGATTCTCAAAAAAAAAAATTCTTATTCATTACAATAACAGACATCTGTATCATAAAGTCTGTGTAGGAATATATATCTATGTCTATAATATTGACTGCTCAATTCAGTTAGATCAGTTCATTTATGTCTGTAATATAAATTCTTGCCAATCACTTAGCTGGATGTCAGTTCAGTTATTGTCATTGAAAAAAAACAAATGATGGCTAAATGATAATAAACTAAACAAATATTATGGAATGAAATAACTGCTAAGAATGAGTATTTGTAAGTATTTGTAAGTAATAAAATTGAATGACACAGGGGAAAAGTATTGAACACACACTGAAATGTATTTAATACTTCGTACAAAAACCTTTGTTGGTAATGAAAGCTTCAAGACATCTCCTGTATGGGGAATCTAGTCACGTGCATTGCTCAGGTGTGATTTTGCCCCATTTTTCCACACAAACAGTCTTCAAATCTTGAAAAGGTTCTGTGTGCCTCTTTTATGAACCCTGATCCATAGACCTTCAATTGGATCAAAGTTTCCTTTGTTGTGTTTGGGATCATTGTCATACTGAAGTGTTTCACCTTGTTTCATCTTCATCATGCTGGTAGATACTGTAGCAGCAGATTTTTATCAAGAATGTGTTGGTACATTTTTCTGTTCATCCTTCCTTAAGTTATATAAAGTTTACCAGTGCTGTATGCTGAAAAACAGCCCCACAGCATGATGTTCCACCTCCAAACTTCTGGCCTGGGGTTGTGGGTGACGTGCGGTGACATTTGACCTCCAAACATGTTGTGTATTATGGGATCCAAAGACATTTGGTCTCATTTGACCAGACTGTATTCTCTCAGTATTTCACAGCCTTGTCTAAATGTTGTGCAGCAAACTTTAAACAAGCTTCAACATGCTTTTTCATGGACTCCTGCATGGTATGTGTGCATACAGGCCACAACAGTTAATTGGATTACTTATTGTTTTCTTTGAAATAATTGTACCTGCTAATTCCAGATGTTCCTGAAGCTCTTGGACAACTCTTCTGATAATTCTTTTCACTCCTCTGTCAGAAATCTTGTGAGGATCACCTGGCCATCTTCTGTTTATGGTGAAACTTAAGAACTTATGTTCTTTCCACTTCCAGCTTATGGCCCCAACAGTGTTCACTGGAACAGGCTCTTTTGCGCAGGCTCTTTTATTGTATATGACAGCTTATGTCCCGATGACCGGTCTTTGCGTTACGATTAAAAGCAGTATGAATAAAGTAAAAATGTGATGTACGGTCAAGTTCGAGTGTATGCACTGTTTAAACAAGTGTTCTCAACTTCTCACTGATACTTTTGTGATTCGCTGAGTTTTGACAAGTTTTATAACCTTGATATTGTTTCTTATTCAAAAGTGGTGACAGAAAAAACTCAGCACCCCCAACCTGAAACCTCTTCCCATGCCTCTGTCACAATCACATCATAATCAAAATGAATAATTAGGCTTAAAAGCATTTATTTCCACTATAACACTTGTGTTCCTGATATTATTGCATTTAATGAGGCCTTGTTGTATTTATTCTTACAATAGATTCTAGATGTGGTCAAGCTACAATTTTTTGACTAAAACTAGACTAAAATTAAAAGATTTTTAGTCGACTAAAACTTGACTAAGATACCTTGAGTTTTCTTTTGACTAAAACTAGACTAAAATGACGAGACTTTTAGTCAACTAAAACTAAGACTAACAAAAAAGATATGTGAATGACTAAATATGACTAAAACTAACAAGGACATTTGGCACAAGACTTAGACTAAGACTAAATTAAAAATAGGTGACGAAATTAACACTAGTCCACACAGATGTTTAGTCTGATCTTGGTCTGGACTCATTTATTGTAGCTTACTCTTTCACAAACACCTATCTTCTTTTGTGAACTTTGGGTTATTGTCCTTCTGAAATGTGAAATTCCTTTAGTTCACAGCAATGAAACTCTACCCTGGCCTCTCTTCTGTGTTTTCCTGTCTAAAGGCCCATGACTAAATAAATTTGACACGAGACTAAAAATGTGATTGGTCCATCTTGAATAATGTCATGCCCCCAATTATAAAAGAGTGTGCGCAGGTTATCGTAAATAGTTTTCCTATTGTTCCTACAAGTTTTGGATTGTTTTTCACTTAAAAGTTATAGAATTGCACACTGAGGGTGGAAAATGTTGTCAAGATCTCACAAAAACCTGCCTTTGTGACAGGGGTGTCTAGAATTTATACATGCCAAGTTCCTTAAACTCTTCAGAACAATAAATATCAGTAATGCAATAATGTCACTGGTAATGAAGTGGAGTGTTCATTTATTTGTTTGTTTATCATTCTGAACAAAGGCAGGCAAAAATATCTTAACATGATTCTGTTTTTTTTTTTTTTTCAGGGCAACTTGGGCAGGAATCACTTGGATACAGTGAGATGTGAAACATCCCTCTTCTCTAATATGAGTACAGAATGGTGTGTTTTAATTGGATTAGAGAATTAGGCACAGCATCACAGGTTTATTGTTTATACTCCTACTGGAACATCCAGACAGTAAAGCATTACAATAATCCAACCTAGAGGTAACAAATGCATGAACTAGTGTTTCTGCATCATGTAATGACATCATATTTCTTATCTTAGTAATATTTCTGAGATAAAAGAAGGCTACCCTTGTGGTATTATATATGTGAGCTTCAAATGAGAGACTGGTATCAATAATCACACCGAGGTCTTTTACTGCTGCACATGATGTAATAGAAACACCATCCAGAGTTACTCTGTAATCAGAAAGCTTACTTCTGCATGTCTATGGTCCTGGTACGACTTCTGTGTGTCAGAGTTAAGCAGGAGGAAGTTAGTGAGCATCCACTGTCTGATGTCCTTCACATAATCTTCAATCTTATTAAACTGGTGACTCACATCTGACGTGGTTATGGTTAGTTTAGTTGAGGCCAGTTACATTCTAATTTCCTTGTGGACTTCTTTAAGGTGTACTTTGTTTGTTACCTACATGATGGCATTGTTAACTGTAAACACTGATATATATATATATGTATATATATATATATATATGTGTGTGTGTGTATGTATATATGTGTATATATATATATGTGTGTGTGTATATATCTATATATATATATATATATATATACATATATATACAGTACATCATTTCCTGTCGAGTGTCACCAAATGAGGATGAGGTTCACTTCTGAGTATGGTTCCTCTAAAGGTTTCTTCCTCATATCATCTCAGGGACTTTTTCCTCACCACCATCACCTCAGGCTCGATCATTAGGGATAAACATTAGAGATAAATAATAACTTAATTTTAAACTTGAATGTTTTCCCTTTTGTTTTTATACTTCTGTAAAGCTGCTTTGACACAATGTGAATTGTTAAAAGTGTCAAACAAATCAATTGAATTAAATCAAATTATAAAAGTTTGTTATTTTGGGATTTTATTGAGAATCTAAACTAATAAAATTACAAGAATGTGTGTTGAGGTTGTGTTTTTAGTATCAGAAGGTCAGTGGGTTCTATCTACTTCTATCACTGTGCTATCTAATGGTCAGAAAAGTGAGCCAAATCAGTGTGACATACACCACACACACACACACACACACACACACACACACACACACACACACACACCCAACCAGTTCTTAGACATTTAAGTCGTATTTGGAACATGTTATAGAATGTTATTAACATTTTTAGTGGCACAGCCAGGAGTGAGACAGAACCAGGAGAAGTGTGGTGAGGTGTGCAGCTGCGTTCAGCTGATTTAGGACAAGCTGCATGAAAAAAGGTAGACACCATTAAAAGGTAAGCAATTTTTTGCTTCTAGATTACTTGCTTGTGCATCGGGCTGGGGTAGTAACGCTCAGGGTCTTCTATAAATTAACACCTGAAGACCTGAAGACCTACTTATTCAGGAAACACTTCAACTAGCACTTATTTCCTTATCTTTTGCATTAAAAAAAAAAAAAAACACCTTTGACACTTTTTCATTGTAACTTTGAACAAATGTTTTAAACTCATGGTATCTTAAGTATGTAACTTAGTGATCCAGCATTAATGTATTCAATGTTAGAGATTTAAGCACTTATGTACGTCGCTCTGGATAAGGGCATCTGTCACATGCTGTAAATGTAAATGTACAGTAAATGTAACAGACACATACAGTACCACCAGCACCACCTTAAAGATTTAAACAGATTAAAACAGTTGTTTAGACATGACTTGAAGATTTATGTATGTATGTAATGTTAAAAATGAAAAGGAAAAATGATCTACAATACTATAAAATATGTTCTGGTTATTAAACACACTACAAACACCAAGACAAAGTGTACGTTCCTTGACAAGACGACAGGGATCTGCATGGTCCAGTATGTTAGGAACTGCCATCAGTGTGCCGTCAGTTCCTGCACATTTAATCCTACGTGGTGTGTTTAATTTACTGTCATTATGGAGGAGTTAGATTATATCATTAGCTGTTAACTTTCTCTGTTTTAATGAATTATCTTCACATTTCTAAACTGCTAATAACAGGGCTATCAAGTGTCATGCACTGAGAGTGACAGTCACTGGATCTTTTCTCACGCTCTCCTGCCACACATCCTATTTCTCACGCAGAAAAACTTTTTGACTATTTATCATATATTTATTAAGCCGCAGCGCCCAAAATGTATCTGTCCGCACCGCTGTCTCTATGGAACCGGGCAGGAATCAAGCGCGTCTCAGCTGGAGTTCTTAGTCGAGCCTGAAACGTATCAGCCAATCAAAAAAAGAGGCTACACCATAGCCAATCAGAAAATAGCACTATTGTATCTGGGTAAGATTTAACACAACAACCAATGAAAAAAAACTTCATTAGAGAGGGTATTTTCGATGGTCGGTTTGAACAAAAGCTCAACACGAAACAGCTTGTCTCTGGATGGGACATTGTCCTCAGTCATGACCCTAAAAGTGGCTGGGTTTGTGCTGAACTGTTTTATATGGGAGCAACGTTACAAATGATAAAGAAGTCCAAAAAGAAAACAACCGTAACCCTAACCCAACAAAGGCCACTCTTGCCTGTTTTCAAAACATCTCATTTACATTG
Source organism: Tachysurus vachellii (assembly GCF_030014155.1). Classification (NCBI taxonomy): domain Eukaryota; kingdom Metazoa; phylum Chordata; class Actinopteri; order Siluriformes; family Bagridae; genus Tachysurus; species Tachysurus vachellii. The sequence continues at coordinate 30,932,230 of NC_083466.1, forward strand.
TTTTTACAGTTATAAGCATTTGCTATGTCACTAAGCTGTTTTATTGAATTCATATTGTATGTATCTGAGTTTAATTAAAGTTTTTATTTTATGTGTAACAGCACCATGTCCAAGGATGGGAGCAAACATTATAATGACTTAAATAGTATTAGGACATATTTATTTTAACAGTCTTCTTCGTCTTTCGGCGTTTCCCTTCAGGGGTCGCCACAGCAAATCATCTCTCTCCACCTCTCCCTATCTTCTGCATCCTCAACACTTTCACCCACTAGCTTCATATCCTCATTAATTACATCCATATACCTCCTCTTTGGCCTTCCTCTTTGCCTCCTGCCTGGCAGCTCCATGTCCAACATTCTCCTATCAATATACTCACTCTCCCTCCTCTGAACATGTCCAAACCATCTTAATCTGGCCTCCCGAACTTTGTCTCCCAAACGTCCAACATGAGCTGTTCCTCTGATGTACTCGTTCCTAATCCTGTCCAATCTCGTCACTCCCAAAGAGAACCTCAACATCTTCAGTTCGGCTACCTCTAGCTCTGACTCCTGTCTCTTCTTCAGTGACACTGTCTCTAAACCATACAGCATGGCCGGTCTCACCACTGTCCTGTACACCTTCCCCTTGATTCTTGCTGATATTTTCCTATCACACAGAACTCTTGACACCTTTCTCCACCCATTCCAACCTGCCTGCACTTGCTTCTTTACCGCTTTCCCACTCTCTCCATTACTCTGGACTGTTGACTCCTGTACCTTCTTCACCTCTTCACCCTGTAACCTTACTGTTCCACTTCCCTCCCTTTCATTCACACACATGTACTACGACTGACTTTCATTCCTCTTCTCTCCAGCGCAAACCTCCACCTCTCCAGGTTTTCCTCCACCTGCTCCCTGCTCTTGCTACAGATCATCTGCAAACATCAACGTCATCTGCAAACATCAACGTCCAAGGAGACTCCTGTCTGACCTCCTCTGACAACTGGTCTATCATTATAGCAAACAGAAAGGGGCTCAGAGCCGATCCCTGATGCAGTCCCACCTCCACTTTGAACTCCTCTGTCTGACCTACAGCACACCTCACCACTGTCCTGCTCCTCTCATACATGTCCTGCACCACCTTGACATACTTCTCTTCTACTCCTGACTTCCTCATACAGTACAACATCTCTTCTCTTGGCACCCTGTCATACGCTTTTTCTAAGTCTATAAACACACAGTGCAACTCCCTCTGACCATCCCTATACTTCTCCATCAACATTCTCAGAGCAAAAATTGCATCTGTTGTGCTCTTTCTCGGCATGAAGCCATACTGCTGCTCACAAATTTCCACCACCTTCCTTAACCTAGCTTCCACTACTCTTTCCCACAGCTTCAAAGATTGGCACTAACACACTCCTTCTCCATTCCTAAGCATCCTCTCACTTTCTAAAACCCTGTTGAACAAACTAGTTAAAAATTCCACTGCTGCCTCTCCTAGACACTTCCAGACCTCTACCGGGATGTCGTCAGGACCAACTGCCTTTCCACTTTTCATCCTCTTCAAAGCCTTCCTGACTTCATCCTTTCTAATCGTATCTACTTCCTGTTCTACAGAATTCACCCCTTCTACTCTTTTTTCCCTCTCATTTTCCTCACTCCTCTGTACACTCTCCTCACTTGTGAGCACCCTTCCATCTCTATCCTTAATAATTCTAACTTGCTGCACATCCTTCCCATCTCGATCCCTCTGTCTAGCTAACCTGTACAAGTCCTTCTCTCCTTCTCTAGTGTCTAACCTAGTGTACAACTCATAATATGCTTTCTGCTTGGCCTTAGACACCTCCCTCTTCACTCTGTGCTGTAACTCCTTGTATTCCTGTCTATTCTCTTCAGTCCTGTCCATATCCCACTTCTTCTTGGCTAATCTCTTCCTCTGGATACTATCCTGAACTTCCTCATTCCACCACCAAGTCTCCTTATCTTCTTTCCTCCTTCCAGATGACACCCCCAGCACCTTTCTCCCTGTCTCCCTGATCACTTCTTCTGTAGTTTCCCAGTCATCTGGCAGCACTACCTGACCACCCAGAGCCTGCCTCAACTTCAGTCTAAATTCCTCACAACATTCCTCCTTTTTCAGCTTCCACCACTTAGTTTTCTTCTCTATCTTTGACCTCTTCCTCTTACAGACCATCAGAGTCATCCTACACACCACCATCCTATGCTGTCTGGCTACACTCTCTCCCACTACCACTTTACAGTCACTAATCTCTTTCAGATTGCCTCTTCTACAAAGGATGTAGTCTACCTGTGTTCTCCTACCTCCACTCTTGTAAGTCACTCTATGTTCCTCCGAACTTATAAAATAAGTGTTAACCACAGCCATGTCCATCCTCTTAGCAAAGTCTACTACCATCTGTCCTTCAAGGTTCCTTTCCTTAACTCCAAACTTGCCCATCACCTCCTCATCACATGTGTTCCCCTCACCAACATGTCCATTAAAATCCGCTCCTATCACCACTCTCTCACCGTGGGAATACTCTCAATCACCTCATCTAATTCACACCAGAATCTCTCTTTCTCCTCTAACTCACAACCGACCTGTGGGGCATAACCACTAACAACATTCAACATCACCCCTTCAATCTCTAACTTCAGACTCATCACCCTGTCTGACACTCTCTTCACCTCCAGAACATTCCTCACAAACTCCTCCTTCAGCACCACACCTACCCCATTTCTCTTACTATCCACACCATAATAAAACAGCTTGAATCCTGCTCCTACGTATACTACGAGCCTTGTTACCTTTCCACTTGGTCTCCTGTACACACAGTATATCCACCTTCCTTCTCTCCATCATATCAGCCAGCTCTCTACCTTTCCCTGTCATATTACCAACATTCAGAGTTCCTATTCTCAGTCCTACACTCTTTCCTTTCCTCTTCTCTCTGTCTGTGCACTCTCCTCCCTCCTCTACTTCTTCGACCAACAGTAGCCCAATTTACACCGGCGCCCTGTAGGTGTGTTGAGGCTGTGTTTTTAGCATCAGAAGGTCAGTGGGTTCTATCTACTTCTATTACTGTGCTATCTAATGCTCAGAAAAGTGAGCCAAATCAGTGTGACACACACCCACACACACACACACACACACACCTCTAATTAATAATCGGGTGACAATCGTTCAAGAGCAGACCCAAGATTACTTAATGTTTATTTTTAAACAAACATTATATAACTGCAGTGTTGTATCATTTGTTAGAGCTTGTTCTGCCAGGAGACAGTTCTTAGACATTTTTTCCAGCTTGAATCCATTTCCGCTTTTATTATCCAGTGAGGAATGTGAGACACCACAACAATGAAAGAAGAACTTTAATAATACAGTAAAAATCCCAATGTGTTAAACATCTGGCTAATCACAGTTTTTATCACAAAGTCTTCATAAACACTGTGTGACCCTTCCAATGGGTTCATAATAAGTATTGGCACCCATACTTTTAAGTCTATTTATGATTTATGATCTAAAATTTAATTCTAGTGATGTGATATATCATTGTGTATACACACACACACACACACACACATACACACATAAGATTTAAACAGTTTTAAACAGCTTTAACAGTAAGTTTAATTTTCTATTTACTGCCGTTATTAAGAAGTTGATATGGAACATATTCCAATTATTTCTGACACTGTGTGTGATATTATATAACCATGATATAACAATTATACATACATTTTTGTATGTTGAAGAAGTTTAGTGCTGTTGTAATATTAGTGTATTTTCAATCAGTTATTTGGACCATGTTATAGAACATTTTTAACATTTTTATTGAGACAGCCAGGAGTGAAACAGAACCAGGAGAAGTGTGGAGAGGTGTGCAGCTGCATTCAGCTGATTTAGATTACTTGCTTGTTCATCAGGCTGGGGTAGTAGTAACGCTCAGGGTCTTCTATAAATTAACACACACATACCACCAGCACCACCTTAAAGATTAAAACAGTTGTTTTGACATGACTTGAAGATTTATGTATGTATGTATGTAATGTAAAAAATGAAAAGCAAAAATGATCTACAATACTATAAAATATGTTCTGGTTATTAAACACACCTACAAACACAGAGACAAACTACGTGCCGTTGATAAGACCACAGGGATCTGCATGGTCCAGTATGTTAGGAACCGCCATCATTGTGCCGTCAGTTCCTGCACGTTTAATCCTAAGTGGTGTTTTTAATTTACTGTCATTATGGAGGAGTTAGATTACATCGTTAGCTGTTGACTTTCTCTGTTTTAATGAATTATCTTCACATTTCTAAACTACTAATAACAGGGCTATCAAGTGTCACACATTGAGAGTGACAGTCACTCATTTGGGTCTTTTCTCACGCTCTCCCGCCACACATCGTATTTCTCACGCAGAAAAACTTTTTGACTATTTATCATATATTTATTAAGCCGCAGCGCCCAAAATGTATCAGTCTGCACCGCTGTCTCTATGGAACCTGGGCGGGAATCAAGCACGTCTCAGCTGGAGTTCTTAGTTGAGCCTAACACTTATCAGCCAATCAAAAAAAGAAGCTACACCATAGCCAATCTGAATATAGCACTATTGTATATGGATAAGATTTAATGCAACAACCAATGAAAAAAAAAACATATTCATTAGAGAGGGTATTTTCAATGGTCGGTTTGAACAAAAGCTCAACACGAAACAGCTTGTCTCTGGACGGGACATTGTCCTCAATCATGACCCTAAATATGGCTGGGCTTGTGCTGAACTGTTTTAAATGGGAGCAACATTACAAATGATAAAGGAGTCCAAAAAGGCAACAACCGTAACCCTAACCCAACAAAGGCCACTCTTGCCTGTTTTCAAAACATCTCATTTACATTGTTTTTACAGTTATAAGCATTTGCTATGTCACTAAGCGGTTTTATTGAATTTATATTGTATGTATCTGAGTTTAATTAAAGTTTTTATTTTATGTGTAACAGCACCATGTCCCAGGATGGGAGCAAACATTATAATGACTTAAATAATATTAGGACATATTTATTTTAACAATACTACACATTATTCAAAAGAATCTGAGGGTTTTATTTATTTATTTATTTATTTATTTAATTATTTTTTTCTTAGGTAATAATGACTAGGCATGTACACTGTGGCGTGCTGCACGTGCCGTGACGTAGACAACTTCATGTTCCAGTACAATATGAGCTGCATTGAAGTGCAGAAACATCCTTAAATAACAAGTGACGTGTTTTATTAACTGTCGTTATTGTGTAGATGAATATCGTAAGCCGTAAATAATAATAATGATAATTAATAATACATTAATGTTAAAAAAAATAAAAAATAATTAAAGCATTTCCTGTGTTCAAGAGTTTAAGGCCTTAAAGGATTTTCACATACACAAAGTGTCCCGCAAGTTACAGAGGGTGCCACAATATATGTCATGTCATGCTACATATGTCATGCTACAGAGGGTGCCACAATATATGTCATGTGAAGTACTCACCTGTCCACTTTTCCCTAAAATAAACAAAGTCATATCCATAAAGTGAAGAAACACAAGCATCCAGATGCAGAACGAGTGACCCGCAAGTCACATACACAAAGTGACCCTCAAGTCACATACACAAAGTGACCCTCAAGTCACATACACAAAGTGACCGGCAAGTCACATACACAAAGTGACCCGCATGTCACGTACACAAAGTGACCCGCAAGTCACATATACAAAATAACTAAGAAATTGGGATACATGAACAGTCTGACATACTAAAACCGAATGAACAACAATAGAGCCCTCTAATTGAAGCTGAATGTGCTTGGAGGAGAGCACTAATTCTAGAACACTGAGAGCACTGATTCTAGAACTGTGTTTGGACTGTGATGTCACACAGGATAATGAAGATTGACAGGAGATGTCCAATGGTAGGGATCTGAAAAGATCCCAATCCAGTCGAGACCAATCCAATGCAGTAATATTCTCTGGAGTCTCAATGTCAATAATTATCGAAAAAAAGTCGAAATTTTGATTCTGGGTCCTTACGGGGCCCCAAAACGTTCAGACTGTGAGAAGCCAGTTTTACTAAAATGTCAATAACTCAAGAACTAAATGAGCTATCAACACCAAACTTGGGACACATGTGAAAGAGGTCAAACTGAGGTCTCCGCAAAAACCACAGCGATTGGCCACATGGTGGCGCTATAACAGAAAAATCACTAAAAACAGCCCTTTTTAAAATTTTGTGCTGAGTCGTAAGGCAAAGTCTCAGAATCTTAAGAATTCGGTCACTTTGTGTATGTGACATGTGGGTCACTCGTTCTGCATCTGGATGCTTGTGTTTCTTCACTTTATGGATATGACTTTGTTTATTTTAGGGAAAACTGGACAGGTGAGTACTTCACATGACATATATTGTGGCACCCTCTATAGCATGACATATGTAGCATGACATGACATATATTGTGGCACCCTCTGTAACTTGCGGGTCACTTTGTGTATGTGAAAATCCTTTAAGGCCTTAAACTCCCCAAAGGCCTTAAACGCTTGAACCCGGGAAATGCTGCTTGCCGCTTTAATTATTATTGTAATTATTGTACTAATAATAATTATTATTATTGTTATTGTTATTGTTGTTATTGTTTTTAATTTTTTTATGATTGTAATTATTATCATTACTATCGCCATTATTATTTAGTTAACACTGAGGTCGTATTCTGGATTCTGATTGGTCAGAAGGTTTTATTATAAACGTGCTGCAGTTTTCTGTTAAACTATTATTTAACATTTATGGAAGGAGTCTCCAATGTCAGTGCTTCATATCAGTTATTTCTTTAAAAAAGTAATAAATAAATAAATGAAATAAAAAAATGCTTTGGTGTAAAATGAAGTTAACCTCTGGAGAAAGTTGTGTATTATGCATTGTGTGTTTTACGGTAACACACCCACACTGTTTCCTCCTCACACTGTTGACAAGTGATTAGTAAAGTATTGTCATCACTTCTGGGTAACTGATGAAATCATGAGATGAACCTGTTTGTTTTACCATAAGGAAGTGATTTATTAAGAGCTACACAATCCATGTAGTGCTGCTACGTGTCATCAGATTACAGTGTAGGAGAATTTAGGAGTATTTATTACAATGTGGGTTTCAGTCCTGTGGTGTCATTGCAGGTGTGGTGTACTCCATGTATAAGGACTACGTGTTGAAGCCGGCCGAAGCTCAGAGAGCGCTGGAACAGAAACAACAGGAAATCAAGTGAACAGTGGAGTGTCACATTATTCTAATTTTAGATTAGTTCTTTTTTTTGCATCCTGGTGTCCTGTAGATACTTCACATTCTTCTCAAGATGCTAGGGTTAGGTTTAGATATTTATCTTTAAAGATATATAATACACAGGGTTTGTAATTTATATTTTATAATATTTACATTTCTAAAACCACGGGCCAGAACACACAGCAGTGTGGAAGTGGGAACATAATTTCCAACGTCCATCTGATGCTAACTTCATTACAAGTGTCTGCCAATGTCAGCTTGTAATCTCTAAAAAACAGGCTATGATCTGCTTAAATATGTTATTCATCAAACCTTTAAAGAATACGGTTCCTCACAGTGTTCATTGAGTAAAGGAACCTTTAACATGGTAACCTTTAAGGATTCTGATATTAGAGATGAACAAAATCATAGTTGCTCTGCAGGTTGTACAAGGTGTTCAAAATGTGGTCTGTTGCCCAGCTGGTCTGTGGAGATCACAAAATATGGGCAGATAAATAATATGCTAATAGTTATTGTTGTAATAATAATCAAGTATAACCATGTGATCATAGTGAACCTTTCGGTACAGGACATTATCTATGCTTTATTTTTAGAAAAAAAGGGTTCTAAAGAACGGGTTCTTTCTACTTGGTGGTCCTTAAAGGTTTCCCTGCAATAAAACAAATCAATCAAAAATTGATGAACTGATAAACAGGCTACAGATGTTGTGCTAGATAAATGTTAATAGGAGTGATTACTGTAAATGACTGGACATGGACTTGGGCTGTGTCTGATTTGCATAGGCATGCATATTTAATTAAGAGGAAGTGGTAGAGATGATGTGTCTTTACAACATGAAATGTGCCTTGTTTCCTGAATGCCTTGTTTCATTGCTGCATGTGATAACATCGTGTGTGTGTGTGTGTGTGTGTGTGTGTGTTACCCCGGCTCTGCCTCCAAAAACCAGCGTGCATCACTTAGAGTCAAGAACTTCATTAGCAGCAAAACATAACACAGTAACTGCTGGTCCGTCTTCAGTGTTCCTGAATGTTTGTGTTACTAAGATGATTATTTTTGCACTTTGTGTTTGTACATCCTGTTGCTTTATTAGAAGTTGTATTTTTTATGTAATTTATGCTGAAAAAAACCTCACCTGTATGCATCTTTGCCATTAAATTATGAATGGATATCACACTGTGGTTCTGAACTGAGTTTTTTTTTTTAATTTAGTAGTTAGGATCATGCACTAGAGAGGATTCAGTGAAAGGGGGTGGGGTAGTTGTAAGTTATATCAGGCAGGGCAGAGAGGGTGATGGGAAGAACAAGTGATGATCTAAGATCCTGGAGAGTGGTGACGGAAGGTCTCGGACATTTTCTCCCCTGTGGGTTGGAAAGCATATGTTGAACGTCAAGGAAAACAAGTGCAGAAGAGGTCTTCAGTAGGGAAAAGATTAAGGAGCCTGTCAAATTTCAAATTCAATTTATTTGTATTGCACTTTTAACAATTCCCATTGTCTCAAAGCAGCTTTACAAAAGTATAGAAACAGAAGAGAGAGAAAAAGAATAAATATATTATAAGAATAAGAAAAAATAAGGATACAAATAAATAAATGAATACATATAATTAAAGTTTAAAATGAATTTTAAAAATCTGTATATCTATCACTATCCATACTGAGCAAGCCGGAGGTAATAGTGACAAGGAAAAACTCCCTGAGATGATATGAGGAAGAAACCTTGAGAGGAACCAGACTCAGAAGTGAACCTCATCCTCATTTGGGTGACACTCTACAGTAAATAGTGTAAATGTAAATAATGTCCTTTCTACAACAGTTTATAACAATGCAGCCGAGAGCTCCTGAGGAAGTAATGGGTCATCGTAAACTCTGAGTTCAGCACAGACACAACACTAATTCCTTCCTATCAAAGTCTTTAAATGAATGCTGATGAAGACCAGAGCTGACTGACACAAGAGGGTGTTAGATGACATCAGTGGTGGACCAACTATTACTAATCCTTTATTATGTGTTCACCGTTGAAAAGCCTGACATGAAATAGTTGACAGAAAATTCTATTTAGAAATTGAGATGTTTACTGAACAAAACACACACCTTTTTTATAACCATTTACAAATGTGCTTTAAAGTATTTTGTATTTGATACCTTTTGTCATTTAGCAGACGTCCTTATCCAGAACGACGTACAAAAGTCTCTATCTATAATACATTAACACTGGTTCACTAGCTTACAGACTTAGAAAGATAGATAAGAGCTAGTTTTAGTGTTTCAGGATGATGTAGGTGACTTAGCTGTTCGGACATCTAGGGGAAGTTCATTCCACCACCTCGGTGCAGAACAGAGAAGAGTCTTGATGTGTACCTGCCTCTTACCCTGACAGATTGTGGGACCAGTGGAGCAGTGCTGTAGATCTCAGGAAGCGAGGTGCAGTGTGAGGAGTGAGAATATCTTTGAGGTAAGACGGAGCTTCTCTGGTTTTGGCTTTTGACCCCCTGTGTACTGTACATTTCTTGATTTAGTCTTGTCTACCGCATATGTTTGTCAGACAAACTGGAAGACCAGGCAAGCTTGTGTCCATCTGTCTAGTTCAGGATAATGACTAAGCTTCTGTTTATAGACATTAACAATAGTAGCCTTTGTGAAGAAACTTAATCTGTTATTTAGGCATCATTTGATGGGGAGATCACATTACTGTACAACTACATTACTGTTGAAGAGATGCTTCTTTGCCAAGTAACCATTTGCTTTTTTGGTAACAGCTGAAATTATTCAAATGAATTTATAAAATATACAATATAATGGGTTAGGCTTAGAGTTAGGGCTAGAGAAAAACAACAGTCAGTGACATCACCAACAAGGTCCACAGAGGTCTCACAAATCAACTGTTCAAAGAAGATACAGGACACAAATATAGAGGCCAGAAGATGGTATGGAGCATGGAGGACAGTGGTGTGGTGTCATGCTTGTATACTAGGGCTTGTATGGCTGATTCTGTAACAGACTTGCTAATCTTTACTGATAATGGAGCTCAAGAAGGTAGCAGGTAAATTAAGTCAGAACAACCTCATTATGTAGCAAGACAATGACACAAAACCCTCAACAAAGTTAAAGTAATTGTACCGACCTGCGTGTCCCTTAGTGAAAAATGTTCCTGGCCTGCCTGAACAAATCTTTGACAGACGCATTAAGGAGTGCGTCCTATGTTATGCACGAGTAAGCTGCTATCACAGCAGACAGTATAAATCAAGACTGGTCTTACCTTGGAGTGGGTTGTCCTTCGAAACCTCAGCGTCTTCAAAGGATCCTCTTCAAGTTCTTCTACCTAATCTATTGTTTGAACTTTAGATGAAGGAGTCAGACTTAGACCTTCTCGTCTTTTCAGGGTCTTCACAATGGGAGGCCTTGTTTTTATTTAAAGCAGTGTAATTCAAATAAGTGTATGTAATATATGTAAAGAAAATAAAATAAAATTACAAATAAAATCACCTTCAAATAATCAAATAGTTCTAGCATAAGTAAAAGTAATTCAAATGCAAAATAATAAGAAACCAAGAAATACTCTCCAAGTATCAGCCTGTGTTTGTTCTCTGATGCACAATACTTAAGCAATACAAATGTAGTACAGTAACTAAGCATAAGCTTGCCTGTAGTAGAATGCACACCTTTCCTACAATGAGGAAAGCTTATATACTCTTTTTCCATCAATTTCCAAGGCACGGCGTGGTACACGCAATATTGTGGTTGACCCTTTTCCAACCTTTCAAGGCACGCTCTGTGATTTGTGCCAGGAAGTCATATCCTAATAGTTTCAAAACATTGTGAATCAAGGAGCGTTAAATGAGTCATTTCTAAATTGCCCTTTAAATGTATATATATATATACTTTCTTTATTTAACCAGGTGAGTCAGTTGAGAACCAGTTCTCATTTACAATGACGACCTGACAAAGAGGCGACAAAAAAAAAACAAATACAATACACAAACAGCTATAAACAATGACATGTTTTTTTGTACTTTTTGTATTGTCTTTTTTTTTGTCTACACTGTCTTTTGTCCTGCACTGTCTTGTCTGTCTTGTTTGTCTTGTCCTGCACTGTTTGCACCAGGTTGCACAGTTGCACTTTATGTGGTTAAGACTACTTACAAGTCCTTAGCCCTGTCTTTGTTTTATGTAGTACCATGATCCTGGAGAAACGTTGTCTCATTTCCCAAGTGCATGTCTCATTTCGTTGTCTCATACTGCAACAGCTATATATGGTTGTAATGACAATAAAAAGCTTCTTGACTTGACTTGACTCTTGAGGCTGTATTTTAGTTTTAAGTCAAGGTCGAGGGGATCCATGAATCCTACAACTCCATTTTCTCCTATCCTCATCCTATTACCTTTTGGAGATAATCTCACAACAAAGTCGACTTTAAAAAGGTCTTCATCAGTGGAAGAGCAGAAGGTGTGAGTCAATCAGTCCTTTTAACACACTGAGCAACATTTCACCTCCTGAAGATCAACCTGAAGGTAGAAACCCTCAGACACACAACAGAAAGAAGCTGTTTGTTTATAGGCAGGTATGGTGTCTCCTAGGGCAGGTAAGGTGAATATCAGGTGTGTTCCAAACCTTTACAAACATGACTTCTACAGTATTACCTGCTTTCAGATGTAAACTATGGTATCTTCTAGTTTTCCTTTAAATTGCTAAGCTCACGGACTGGAACAGTATATTTAAATGTTAGAGCTGCTTGTGTACTGAGGTTTCATAGAGGAGTCAGAACATGACTTTACTTGGATGATTATTATTTTTATGTTGCTTTGTAGAAGCCAACATTCTGTTTTCCTATTTAAGCTTAGACAAAAATTTATAAAATTTAATGCAGCCTAGGGCTTTCGAGCCACATGCACCAAATCCGGATACTTTGTAGACCCTGGTTTGAAGTTTGTTGATATGACTTTTCTAAGCGATCCGAGTACCAGTACTTCCGGTACCGGGTCTCAAATTTGCCTTTTTTCCCATAGACTCCCATTATAAACTTTGGAGGTTTATAACTCAGCAAGCTTTTGAACTATCTACACCAAACTCGACCAGCTCCTTTAGGGTGATACTCTGAACAAAGGTTTAAATTGGTGTACCGACTGGCCTTTCGGTTGTCCCACAGCCCCGCCCCCAAAATATGCAAAATCAAAAAACTTTTTACAAAATGGACATGTGACATATCAAAACACTTATAACAATGAGGGGAACTTCCTCATGTGCATTCTGATGATGTCACGTGATGTCACGTGATGTCACATGAAAAAAAAAATTGCACAACATGGGCATGTGATATTTCAAAATACTCAGCACAATGAGGGGAACTTCCTCAGGAGTATTTGGATGACATCACGTGCTCGTCTCCACTTGCATCCAAATGTTTTGGCAGCCTATCTTTGTCCACTTGCCTCCAAAAGTAACACTGACCCTTATGTCCACTCGCCTCCAAAAAGCACCGGTCTTTGCAATTACTTGCATCTGCAACACCAACATCAAAGTTTGTCAAGACGAACTTCACAAATCTAGTTTTAAATGCAGTGTGTTAAAACAGACAACCAATATAAACTATAAAACTTTTTAACCCTTCTGCAGACCTGGGGTCTACCTGGGGATATTTGACATACACCAGCCAGTGGCTATCCAAAATAATATTTAATAATTTCTGCTTATTTTACTCAAAAACATGGCATAATTTCATGAGGTTTATTGTTTATAAATTAAATATAATAAAAAGCATAAGAGATGTATTCACAATAAATTATGCCATGTTTTTGAGTGGTGTGTGTGTGCGTGTGTGTGTGTGTGTGTGTAGCCCGTTTTTGGGTGATCAGATGGCATCTGGTAGGCCATTTTACACTGGTAGTGTAAAATGTTCACAACTGTAAACTGATCACACAGAATGCTGATCATTGTAGAATTTTTGATTTATAAGCATTCAAGTCAATTTGACCTGGAAAAAAACAGGTTTTATTGTTTACTGACATTAAAAATGGTCAAAATGGTTTCAAAATAATCTCCTGTAATTGTGCATTAACCTTTGTGCCTCTATAGTGAAAATAATTCAAAATTTCAGTTTTTTTTCTGAGCCATTTTTGCATATTAATGAGTATTATTACATATTTTGCATATTAACTCCTGCCCTTCTTCATTTTTTATTTTTTTTTAATAAAGGATCCACCCACCTGTCTGCGGTATTAAAGCCGAGTACCTGTCTCAGATAGTCACTTGCACCAGTGACAACAGTGTTTAACCAGCTGATTTTTCATCTCCAGGTTTTATCTTTCAGCAACATTATATAGGTTTTATCTTTCAGTATAATTATTTGTTCCACAACAAGATCTTCAGTGCTATGGCGAGTCAGATGAACCTGTGTGAGGATGTGTCATGTCCTGAGAGCTCCCAAAGCCCACCAAGTTCATCCATTACATCATCAATCAACGTGACAGGTAAAGAACATAGTTTTAATCACACTGCTGATTCACAATAGTTATTAATTACAACACCAGAAATCTGTATCATAATGTCTTTGTAAGAATATATATATATATATATATATATATATATATATATATATATATATATATATATATATATATATATATATATTCTTACAAAGATTCTTATATATTCTTATATATTCCTCATATATATATATATATATATATATATATATATATATATATATAAGAATATATATATTATATGTCTAGAATTCTGAAATTCATTTGGATCAGTTCATATATGTCTGTAATCTTTATTCTTGTCTATTGCTTTTATGGATGTCATTGAAAAAACAAAACAACGAATGATTTCCAAGTGATAATTAACTACATATCTTAAGAACTGTACAAACAAATACTCAAACAGGATAAACTGGATAAGTAAAAAAGAATAGTGACACACCTGTATAGACCTGTGTCACGTAATGAGTCACATGTGTAGAAGGGCGGAACCACTTTATTAAAGACAAAGAAATAAACAAGAAATCCATTTACAAGGAAAACTAAACTAGCTATACATAAGTATACACACCCCTAAACTAGTGCACTTTGATATGATTTCAGCACTCAGTGTTTTTCAGTAAGTCTGTCAGTGTTACATATTAACTCTCCTAAATGTCAGTAATGTAATAATGTAACTGGTAATGGAGTTTTTATTTATTTGTTTGTTTATTTATCATTCTGCACTGATGCAGGCAAAAATATTTGAAAATTAATATTTTTTTTCCAGGGCACCTTGGGAAGGGATCAGTTCGACATGAGAAGGTGTGAAACATTCCTCTTCTATAATATCAGTTCAGTATTGGTGTGTTTTAATTGGCTTAAAGAATTAGGAAAAGCATCACATGTTTATTATCCACTGGACAGTGTGGTAAGGCAAGGGTCCTGAACACTAATCGGAAGGCTGTCCCCTCTGCCCCCTTCTATAGCCATTTATAGTTGAGGTACTACCAAATATCCTGCACCTTTTGATCGAAGTATGTGTGACGGATCATAAAAAAAAAAAAAAGATCTCTCAGGTACTGTGGTGTGAGACCATTAAGTGCTTTATAGGTCAGTAATAGTATTTTATAATTAATGCGAAACTTCACTGGGGCCAATGAAATGAGGATAAGATAGGGGTGATATGTTCATATCTTCTGGTTCTAGTTAGGACTCTAGCTGCTGCATTGTGGACTAACTGGAGCTTGTTTTTGCTCCTACTGGAACATCCAGACAGTAAAGCATAATACAATAATCCAACCTAGAGGTAACAAATGCATAAACTAGTGTTTCTGCATCATGTAATGACATCATATCTCTTATCTTAGCAATATTTCTGAGATGAAAGAAGGCTACCCTTGTGATATTATTTATGTGAGCTTCAAATGAGAGACCGGTATCAATAATCACACCGAGGTCTTTTACTGCTGCACATTATGTAATATAAAGACCACTCAGAGTTACTCTGTAATCAGAAAGCTTACTTCTGTTTGTCTGTGGTCCTGGTACAAGAACTTCTGTGTGTCAGAGTTAAACAGGAGGAAGTAAGTAAGCGTCCACTGTCTGATGTCCTTCACACAATCTTCAGTCTTATTAAGCTGGTGTCTCACATCTGACTGCTGAAACATATAACTATTCAGTTTAGTTTGAGGCCATGTGCGTTATAATTTCCTAGTGGACCTCTTTAAGGTCTACTGTTAGTAGTTCCTACTCATTTCCCATTGGGTTCTCTTAAATAAACGTATTAGGTTCCAATATAAGCTAAAGCCTGGATCACACTGTGGTCCAGTGCATGTAACATGAATAACATCAGTCTATTTGAGGATATTTCAGTTGTTAAAAGCCACTCATATGGGGTTCCTAAAGAATATCAGTCCTATCATCTGATGATCTTGTGTTTGAATCCTGTGACTGTGCTCTCTACGTTTGAGAGCTTTAATCTCCTTCCCTGTCAATAACTAGTGATAGTAATGAGCCAGGGCTATCAAGTATCACGCATTGAGCATTTTGTCATGTTCTCCCACCACACATTGTATCACGCAGAAAAACTTACTATTTATCATATATTTAATATGCCGCAGCGCCCAGAATGTATCAGTTCGCACTGCTGTCTCTATGGACCCGGGCAGGAACCAAGCGCGTCTCCCCTGGAGTTCTTAGTCGAGCCTGACACTTATCAGCCAATCAAAAAAAGAGGCATCACAATAGCCAATCAGAAAATAGCACTATTGTACTTGGGTAAGATTTAACGCAACAACCAATGAAAAAAAGCAGATCCTGGAATTGTTCAGCATCATCCTCATTCACCCACAGAGAAAAGCACAGGAGCTTCGAGCATCACTTTGAGCACAGAGTAAGTCATGATCTCCTGTTGTAATGTTACAACTAATTCACAACTTGTTTGACACAAACAATTACATTGTGACTGCTGTTAGAGACGTTTCCCAGATAATCAGCAGGAGTTTTTCATGAGAGTCTGTAACTTAGCCAACAGTTTTACAGCCTGTTCACTGACAACACCTGCTCAGAACAAGTAGTCTAGGGCCAGTGGTTCTCAAACTGGGGGCCCTGAGATGGTGCCAGGGGGCCCCGGTTCACTGACAACACCTGCTCAGAACAAGTAGTCTAGTGACAGTGGTTCTCAAACTGGGGGCCCTGAGATGGGGCCAGGGGGCCCCGGTTCACTGACAACACCTGCTCAGAACAAGTAGTCTAGGCCAGAGCTGAGCGTGTGTATATGGAAGAGGTAGAACTTATTCCAGCTCCAGCCTCACCAGCACCATGATCTGCCTATTGAATAAAGTTTATTATTGTTCTATTCATTATTAAGTAATAATATTCTGTGATTTCATGAGTTTTCATGGAAAACGAGAACATTTCCAGCTGATCCCAAACATTTGAACACTAGTGTGTGTTCTCTTTCTCAGGTGTTTAATGACCCAATCCATGGTCACATCGAGCTGCACCCCCTGCTAGTGAAGATCATCGATACTCCTCAGTTCCAGAGACTGCGGTATATTAAACAGCTGGGAGGAGCCTACTTTGTGTTTCCTGGAGCTTCACACAACCGATTTGAACACTCAGTAGGGTGTGTATCTGTCTGTGTGAGCCTCAAAAGCTTTAATAACCCATGATCTGTAGTTTTAATTCACTCATAAATCCACAGCTAAAAATAAGTGGCTTAAAGCAGAGTTTAGTAGTTAGCTGGTATGTTAGCTAGTTACTGTAGCTCACCCAGTGATATAGGAGCTAATTGTTTTAAGATGAGCATTACACATGAGAGTGATTATATACCATATGATGAGTCAAATGCTGGATTCATTAATGACTAAAAGGCTTGAGATGGTACGAGTGATATGATAATGATAAAAGGCTTTTATCCTGATTTTAAAACTAGATACATGTTTGATTAATAATACATTTTGATTTTTCTGTGTTCCAGAGTTGGATATTTAGCAGGTTGTCTCATTAAAACTCTAAGTGAAAAACAGCCAGAGCTTGGCATCACGGAACAAGACATCCTGTGTGTTCAGATCGCTGGCTTGTGCCATGATTTGGGTGACCACACACACACACACACACACACACACACACACACACACACACACACACACTTTATTTATGTTTCATAGTGTACACATTGAGAAATTGATATCTGGTTCTAATAATAATAATAATAATAACTAGATTTGTAAAGTTCGTCGAGACAAACTTTGATGTTGGCTTTGACGGTGCAAGTATTCGCAAAGGCCGGTGCTTTTTGGAGGCGAGTGGACATAAGGGTTAGTGTTACTTTTGGAGGCAAGTGGACAGAAAGATTGTGAAAGCTACTGGACCGCTAGGGTGCCAATACTTTTGGAGGCGAGCGGACATGAGCATGTGACATGATCCGAATACCCATGAGGCAGTTCCCCTCATTGTGCTGAGTGTTTTGATATGTCACATGTCCATGTTGTGCAAATTTTTTATTTTCACGTGATGACACGTGATGACACGTGACGTGACGTGACCATAACACACGTGAGGCACTTCCCCTCATTGGGCTGAGTGTTTTGATATGTCACATGTCCGTGTTGTGCAAATTTTTTATTTTCACGTGATGACACGTGATGACACGTGACGACACGTGACGTGACGTGACCATAACACACGTGAGGCACTTCCCTTCATTGGGCTGAGTGTTTTGATATATGACATGTCCATGTTGTGCAAATTTTTGATTTCGCTTATTTTGGGGGCGGGGCTACACGTGACGTCACGTGACGTGACCAAAATACACGTGGGGCAGTTCCCCTCATTGTGCTGAGTGTTTTGATATGTCACATGTCCATGTTGTGCTAATTTTTGATTTCGCTTATTTTGGGGGCGGGGCTACACGTGACGTCACGTGACGTGACCAAAATACACGTGGGGCAGTTCCCCTCATTGTGCTGAGTGTTTTGATATGTCACATGTCCATGTTGTGCAAATTTTTGATTTCGCTTATTTTGGGGGCGGGGCTACACATGACGTCACGTGACGTTACCAAAATACACGTGGGGCAGTTCCCCCTCATTGTGTTGAGTGTTTTGATATGTCACATGTCCATGTTGTGCAAATTTTTTATTTTCACGTGATGACACGTGACGACACGTGACGTGACGTGACGTGACCATAACACACGTGAGGCACTTCCCCTCATTGGGCTGAGTGTTCTGATATGTCACATGTCCATGTTGTGCAAATTTTTGATTTCGCTTATTTTGGGGGCGGGGCTATACACGTGACGTCACGTGACGTGACCAAAATACACGTGGGGCAGTTCCCCTCATTGGGCTGAGTGTTTTGATATATGACATGTCCATATTGTGCTCATTTTTGATTTCGCTTATTCTGGGGGCGGGGCTATACACGTGACGTCACCAGTATACCCGGTGGGGTGCCAATACTTTTGGCAAAAAGTGGCTACTGAGGGTTTGGACATTTCATGTCAATACTGCAGTCATTATGGGATTCTACTTATTATTATACTGCATAGAACACAGGAGAGAAGCCGTGCCTGAGCTCTGCGCACGCTGCGTGTGTGAAAGCTTAGAGGAATTTTAGGAATTCCCCATTCAAGTCTATGGGACGTTCCATCGTCGACTACGGGAAAACCGAAAGTTCCGTCGGAACGCCGAGTCCGGAACTTTGTCCGGAGTAACGTCCTAAAGAACCTGTCCGAGTTTGGTGTAAATCGTTCGAAAACTTGCCGAGTTATAAACCTCCAAAATTTATAATGGAAGTGGATACGAAAAAAGGCCACTTTGAGCTTCCGTACCGGGAATGCCGGAATTCCGATCGCTTAGAAAAGTAATAGCAACAAACTTCAGACCAGGGTCTACGACATATCCGAATTTGGTGCATGTGGCTCGAAAGCCCTAGGACGAGTTACTCTTGATAAATTTGTGGCTAAGAATAATAATAATAATAATAATAATAATAATAATAATAATAATAATAAGCTTATAATAATAAGCTTATAAAGGAAATCAGAATGTTGGCTTCTACAAAGCCAACATAATAATAATAATAATAATAATAATAATAATAATAATAATAATAATAATAATATATGTATAATCTAATATAATATAATAATAATATAATATAATATAATATAATATAATATAATATAATATATGTTTCTGTTTAGTGTTAGTGGTTATAAAGATCATGTTAATGGGGTTATGATGTCCACATTAAAGACACATTCATATCATTAATCTTGCAATTGTCCACTTTCTCAGGTCACGGCCCATTTTCTCATCTGTTTGACCGCATGTTTATCCCAAGGGTCCGTCCTGAACTGAAATGGGAGGTAAGAACCAAACCCCTACTGCTGAAACACAGAGCACAGCAATGTTTCTGCTTTATATTGCTCTAGGGTTATAGAGTTAAGCAGCTAGATTGAGTAGAAAGGAATAAAGAACAATAATTATTGAAATCCTATGAAACAAGTAGCACACCTGAATGTGTACGATGTAGTGCAGGTTCATTATGTTCAGTTCCACCCTTTTTTTTCATGGCAGCATGAGATTGCATCAGTGAAAATGTTTGAGCATCTGGTGAAGGAGAATAACCTGGAGGATATGATGATGAAAGATTATGGTCTTTCTACCGATGACCTCAAATTTATCAAAGAACAAATTGCAGGATCTTTGAACCCCTCTGCACAAGACACGGTAGAGGATTTTCTTCTCAATTTTGTTCACAAGGTGAAACATTGCAGCTGAACTGATTTCTGGATCTCTTTTTTCTTTAGTGTACCTACAGTGGAAGACCTGAGGAAAAGTCCTTCTTGTATGAGATTGTGGCAAATAAGAGGACTGGCATTGATGTGGACAAGTGGGATTATTTCGCAAGGTGAGTGTGTAATTAAGATAAACTTTTTGTTTTATTTATGATATATTAATGTTACTGTATTGAAGTTTATTTATATTAGTGTTAACATATAGAGTCACATATCACTCAAACAGCATAATCGTGGCCTAATGGTTAGAGAGTTTGACTCCTAACCCTAAGGTTGTGGGTTCAAGTCTGGGGCCGGCCATGACTGAGGTGCCCTTGAGCAAAGCACCCAACCCCCAGCGCATTGGGTTAAATGCAGAGAACGAATTCTGAGTATGGGCCACCATACTTAGCCGTATGTCACGTCACTTTAACTTTATAATGAACTAAAGCTAACTAGCCTGGGGCAGCAAGATGCTAACACTAGAATACAGATAAAAATATACCAGTTCCTAGAGTCAAAGGTCTTTATATACACATTTTCCATCTGAACAGAGACTCATATCACCTGGGACTCAAGAACATCCCAGACTACCAGCGTTTCCTAAAAATGGCCAGAGTGTGTGAGGTCAATGGGAAGAAGATCATCTGTGCCAGAGACAAGGTATGCTCCTTACCCACAATGCACAGAGCTTTACATTTTTTTACTGTAAATAATCATGCTTTCTTCTAATACTGTGGTGTTTATAAAGCTCAATGTTCAAAAGAGGGGGGCTTAGTGGTTAGCATGTTCGCCTCACACCTCCAGGGTTGGGGGTTTGATTCCCGCCTCCGCCTTGTGTGTGTGGAGTTTGCATGTTCTCCCCGTGCCTCAGGGGTTTCCTTCGGGTACTCCGGTTTCCTCCCCCGGTCCAAAGACATACATGGTAGGTTGATTGGCATCTCTGGAAAATTGTCCATAGTGTGTCATTGTGTGAGTGAATGAGAGTGTGAGTGTGTGCCCTGCGATGGGTTGGCACTCCGTCCAGGGTGGATCCTGCCTTGATGCCCGATGACGCCTGAGATAGGCACAGGCTCCCCGTGACCTGAGAAGTTCGGATAAGCGGTAGAAGATGAATGAATGAATGAATAATCAAAAAATTTAAAACTTTTGAATCTTTAATTATGATGTTTTTTAAGTTGATAGTACTGTGCTTTGTAAGATCAGGGACCCATGCAAACATTTCACAATAGATCGATCATTGCCACTATTATACTCTCTATGGATGATATCCTTCTACCTTCCTCTTCAGGGCTGTATGAATGGAGTATAGAGCCACTGACAGTATTAAAATGTTCATATGAGCAAACTGGTTTTTCACTCAAACTGTGGTATGTCATGAAATTTACTAGCATGAATTGGGCTTCTGTCCATATTTGGCTTCTGTCCATACTTCTGTCCATACTTCTGTCCATGACTATAATGCAACACTGATGATGCAGCTTTTGCTGGCGTTATTCATTTTGCCATGACACAATATGAATGTAATGACACATGAGATCTACTGTGAGTAGCTTGAGGAGAAAGGCTCACATTCACTTTTCTGCAGGAAGTCCATGATTTATATGACATGTTTCACACAAGACACTCCCTACACCGCAGAGCCTATCAGCACAAAGTGACCAAGATCATTGAGGAAATGTGAGTATTATTAACATAAATATCTAAAATGTTTCTAGTACTGGGGGGGCACGGTGGCTTAGTGGTTAGCATGTTCGCCTCACACCTCCAGGGTTGGGGGTTCGATTCCCGCCTCCGCCTTGTGTGTGTGGAGTTTGCATGTTCTCCCCGTGCCTCTGGGGTTTCCTCCGGGTACTCCGGTTTCCTCCCCCAGTCCAAAGACATGCATGGTAGGTTGATTGGCATCTCTGGAAAAATTGTCCGTAGTGTGTGATTGCGTGAGTGAATGAGAGTGTGTGTGTGTGTGCCCTGCGATGGGTTGGCACTCCGTCCAGGGTGTATTCTGCCTTGATGCCCGATGACGCCTGAGATAGGCACAGGCTCCCCGTGACCCGAGGTAGTTTGGATAAGCGGTAGAAAATGAGTGAGAGTGAGAGAGTTTCTAGTACTTATATGAAGAATCTGTGGGGTTTTTGTTTGCCTGATATAAGAGGTGTAATGTTGCAATTAATCTCCAGTATCATAACTATCACTTCTGGTATGATGTCTTTTAGTGTCTCAAAGTAGTGACTTAAAACTCTTGAATGGGTTAGGTGTCCAGTTAGAGAAACCAGATTTAATATCA
Organism: Tachysurus vachellii; assembly: GCF_030014155.1. Taxonomy (NCBI): domain Eukaryota; kingdom Metazoa; phylum Chordata; class Actinopteri; order Siluriformes; family Bagridae; genus Tachysurus; species Tachysurus vachellii. Next base: position 30,954,540 of record NC_083466.1, read on the forward strand.
ATATTTAATACACTGTGATACTGATACAGTGTCCCAACTAATTTGGGTTAGGATTCACTATCCCATCTATTCAGTGGTAACTTCCCTCAACTTTGTACAACAGAAATTTGGAGGGTTTGGAGAAGTAACTTCTCAAATATAAAGCTGCTGTGATACATGAACACCGATTTTGTCTGTATCTGCATGTGCACCTGCCACATGTCAGCACTGATAGGAATAAGGCGCTATAAAAGGGGGCCACAGATTTGCCTGAGAAGCCAATGCATCCTTCTACTTAAGGGGTAGTAGTTTAACTAATGGCAAGGGAAATGTGTTGTGTTTGGACACCTTGACAGCAAGAAGATGATCAGTGGTGGTGGTAGCATGGCACAGCTAGGGTTAACCTTAGGTCTGCCTCAAGCAGCATTATACTAAGCTTAGAAAATGTGTCAAGTGTCCAGTTTTAACTTAAGCTTCACCTTAAAAACAGTTTGTACATATATGTTTGTACTGCTGGCATATGATCTCACACCTGTGTTTGATATGTGACCATTGTATAAAATAATCACACTGTAGGATAACAGAAGCCTTGGTCAAAGCCGATCCTTACATTCTGATCCAGGGATCCTCTGGAAAGATGTACAAAATGTCACAGGCCATAGATGACATGGAGGCCTACACCAAGCTCACAGGTCAGATAATCTAAACTTTGAAGCTAACAAACCATCGTGTCATTTCTCCACAATACACAGTGGGCCTTCCACAATATACACCCCAAATGTAATATACGGGGCGTCTCAAAACTTTCAGTGTGTAGGTGCAAATACAGAGCACAAAGTTAATTACAGAGCAGCTTCGACAGGACCGACATTCCTTTGCATCCTTGTGAGAGCGTTCCCATGCAGCCATGAGAACGATGTCAATACATTCTTTTTCATTCTTAAAGACTATTTGAAAAAAAAACAAACAGGCTAAATATGAAACATTTTGAAAGCCATTGTGCTAAGCTTTAATGTAAAACATGTATATTATTAAACTCTATGGTATCTTTATTGGCCTAAAGCCTGCTGACTCATTATTGTATTTTGCAATAAATGTTAGTTTGTGTGTGTGGGGCCATGACCTTTTCAACATAATGTCCTCTTTACCACTTCACAGATAACATCTATGAGCAGATCCTGTACTCCTCTAATCCAGACCTGTCTGAAGCTCAGACCATCATGAAGAATATTCTCTGCAGAAAATTGTACAAGTGTGTGGGACAGACAATACCTGAAAAAGCTCTTAATTTGACAAAGGTCAGGGGTCTATTTACCAATACAAGTCATGCACAGCATTTAATACACAATGAAAATGAATATCTAAAGTTTGCAAATCAAATCAATTCAAATTTTATTTGTCACATACACATACATACAGGGTATGACATGCAGTGAAATGCTTTTTGCATCTGTCCGGTATTTAAGCATAAAAGGAATGCAATTGGGGTAAAAAAAAAAAATAAATAAATAAAAAATAATAATAATAATAATAATAATAATAATAAAACCAAAAGGAGATAGATAAATAAAAAGTATAAACTATATAAAAACTATATAAAATATGAAAATATATGTGAACAAATAATAAATATACATATACATAAATATACATATACATAAATGCATATGGTTTTTAATGATAAATACATTTTAATTGTAATGTTTTTTAATGCAGATGATAAATACATTTTTTATAGGAAGCATTGGCCAAAGAAGTGGCTGAGTCCAAACCTGATGACACTGAGGTTGTCCTGAAAGCTGAAGATTTCATAGTCAGCGTATGAAAACAACAAAAAAAACCTAATACTTTATCTTACACTTTGATAATCAGAATTTGAGGATTTTGGACTCACTTTTAATAATCTGGCAGGTATTTGGTATTGATTATGGCAAGAAGAAGGAAAACCCCATCGACAAGGTCTACTTCTACCGCAAAGACAACCCCACTGAAGCCTTTCAGATTCGCAAGGAACAGGTACATATAAGGTGTCATTTACCCGCAAGACTCCATTAACCTTTCCACAAATATCTGTTTGGACTTTAACAGCATTACACACATCACTCATTTATGTATATACATAAGTTGTATAAACTGTTATGGACATAGTTACTGGGTGGCTGCTGCAGCTCCCAGTCCTCTGTGGTCAAGTGGTGTTGATATGTTTAAGAGATCATGTCTAGTGAGTGTCCACTGGATTCCTATTGGTGGTATTTGTTGGTGCTTTTGAAGATGATCTTACAGGCTTTGCTTCCCATCAAAACGCTTACGCTTCTAATTCTGTGTACCTGTTAGTTATGAAATAAAATGTTTGGCACTGATGTGCATGTGTCTTTTGTAGGTGTCCAAACTGCTGCCGGACACATTTTCTGAGGAGCATATCAGACTTTACTGCAAACAGACAGATAAACTGGCAGATGCAAAGAAATACTTTCAACAGTGGTGTAAGAAGAAGGGTTTGAAACCTCTGGTAAGACTCTAGACCTCCTCCACCATGGGTGTGTTTAAGTAAATGTTAAATGAATATTTTGATAACTGCCTGACCCTGGAGAGTAAAAGGTAAGGGGTTCTTAGAGACCAGCATGCACTAACCTGACAGCAGAGCTCTCTCTCTTTGGGCTCATAATTAAAAACTACTCCCTGAGACCCTGTAATGAACAGCAAGTGTTTTCATGTAGTGGTTTAAAGGCATGGATACTGTATAGTGTGTTCCATACTGTTGGTGAAAATACCTCTTATGTGTGTGTGTTTTTTTTGTTTTTTTTTGTTAAGGATGCTAATCTTGTGGTTGAAGAATTTACTCCTGCCAAGAAAACTCAAAATGAAGAACAAGGAGATGCAGAGGCTAAAGATCGGGTAAAGAAAGTCCTCTTTTAAACACCAGGCATGGACAACAGCATTGAAGCCACATCGCACCCTGCTGGCAGACCAAATGACCAATTATCCTGTTAAAGGTTTAAATTGATTATAAACTGATTACTGAAAAAGAGCTTACAGCTGGTGTGTTAATATTATTCAGAATTTTAAACTGACTTAAACTCTATCTTGGTGTCATAACGTATATACTTCCATTACATGTTAGTTGTATTTAGGGGATAGAGGAAAACTGTTGTCTTCTATTGCTTTACAAAATAATTATTTTTACTTTAATCATTTTCTTTCACATGGTCATGTAACAGATTTATCTTCATGTAGGGACTTTCTGACATTTAAGACTTTCTATTAAGTTTACTTGGTGATGTATCTAATAAATTATCTGGTTTCATCTTTTTCAGTGTGTGAATCTTTACTGATTTACTGGTGTCAGCACATTAAATACTGAGGTATCTGAATATTTATAGATACTGAACAATCAGTCTACAACAGGAACGGTAAAATAGTAAGAGTAGTGATGTTAGCAGTGACACTGAAGCTCCGAGGCGTGTGTCAAAAAAATGAACCGATTTTCATTGAAGCTTTGTATCGAAGCTTGATTCGTTCTGGTGATCAATGACGTGCGAAGCTTCGTTTCACACACACCCACGTGACTGCTTTGTTATCTGATTCAAAGGTTTAAAATTGTGCGCGACACGCGGCGCGCCCTCGTGTGTTGTATTGGAGTATTACATGGAATCTATTACTGTATAGCGAGTTTAGGAGAGCTTATTGTTGCGAGTTGTCAATGGAGCCTGTTACAAAAAGATCGCGTTCTGAAATGTGGGAACACTTTCATTTGATTTTGCCCAATAAGGTGGATATATATGGTTTTGTTGTGAAGCCTATATTTAGAACTTAAATGTCACTCATCATTGGGCAATTATACGATTCAATGTAACATTTCATGTCGTATATTTTGTCATATATATTTATTGGATAGTAGTAATAAGTTGAAAAATGAAAAGGAATGCAAGAAAAGCCTTTTGTGCACCGCTTTATAACATGATCTTTTTTAAATGGTTCACACTTTATACTTTTGAGACAAGGTCTATCCTTAATCTGTTTTTAGGTCCAGTGTTTGATTTGCTCCCAGCAGCTGGTCTATAATAATAATAATAATAATAATAATAATAATAATAATAATAATAATAATAATAATAATAATAATAATAATACATCATCCATGTTGAGGCATTTTTGTGCAAAGCATGACAGAGATGTAGAGATGTAAAGATGTAGCCAACAGCCAAGGTTAAAGCCTACTTTTAATTTTATTCAGTTATTCAGCTTTAATTATTATAATAATTAAGTGGTTTAAAAGTGCTGCTGTTATTTTATTATTGTCAGATAGGAACACTCTCTCTCTCTCTCTCTCTCTCTCTCTCTCTCTCTTTCAATTTAAGTGAGCTTTATTGGCATGACAAAAACTGTACATTTGTACAGCTGTGCTGCATACAAATAGTACAAAAAGTTAAATTTAAACAAAGTACATTGTGCATAATTAAAAGTAAAATAGTAAATTATAGAAATACAATAAGAACGTACATTATTGTATTCAATATATTGATTCATTTATTTATTAATCTATCCTTAATTTGACAATCCATTAATTTTTGCTTCTAAAATGAATATGTTGTTTGGTTGTGGAACTTTCTGTGATAGCACTTCCACCAGCAGAGGTCCTAATAGAGCTCTGATTTGAAAAGCTTCGAGTAATGAACCTTTTTCCGATACAATTGGGTTGAAAGCTTCACTGCTTCAAGAAAGCTTCACTTCGCCATCACTAAGTACTGTAAGAGTACTAAAATCTTTTTGATCTTCTGTGAGATTGAGAAACAGGTTTGATATTTGAAAAAGCTTCAGATGTTTCACAGATTTGTTCAGTTCTACCTGAATCTCCAGTGGCCTGTTGCACAAAAGTAGAATTAAGACATCCAGGATAAATGACTGAGCTGAGCTCAATGAATCCAAAACAAGTGCGTCCAGGCTTAATTGGTTGCACAAAGCACAAACAGACCCGCCACCGATCACAGATTCACTGATTCACCATGGCAACTAGAGCGGCGTACATTTCCCCGTCGGGGGCACAAATCCTCACGGAGGCATACGAGGAGGTAAAAGACATTAAGAAGAAAGGCAACACCGCCACAGTGATAAAGCAAAGAGAAAAAGTGTGGCAAAGTATTGCAGACCGCCTGAATGCGTAAGTAGTGCACAATTACACACTCACCGCTCCGCTGAAACATCACAATTACAATCCAATTAGTTAATTCACATCTCCTAAAACGCAGTTGTACTCTGATTATGAAACAGTTGAATTTTTAATTGAAATGGACTGCAGATATGAGTGAAATTGTGTAAAGTAACTCCATCACACTGTATAAAGCTTTGATAAATGATCGAAGCCTTACATTATTACTACGCTCACTAGTACAGTTTAATCTTAGCCGTTGTACTCTGCTTTTTATGTTGTCCACCGATTTTTCTGTGTTCTCCTGCTTTTATTAATGTAAAGCTGTGGTGTGTGTGTGTGTGTGTGTGTGTGTGTGATGTAGATAAAACATGACTGGGCTAAAACGGACATGGCAGCAAGTCAAAATCAAATACAAGAACATTCTGCAGAATGGTAAGGACCCTGACTAATACTTAACAATGCACAAGCATATATTGTACCCAGAAGGTGCCTGCTCACACATTGTCCATACTGTTTTAGCAGTGAAAAAGACAAAGACAAGTGAAAAAGACACACAGACAAGGCACGAGTGGTGGGTCACCAAAAGCTGACCTCACCCCAGCAGAGGACAGCCTTGGAGCTTAATAAAGGCATATAAAGAGACAAGCATAGGTCCCTCCCAAGATACCACCTGCTTTATACAAGGTATGTCCTTCCATGTCTACATGGGACACAACCACATTCATATTGAATCCATTTGGACTGTCTTACTTTGGTTTGCCTATGCCTTGCACTGGCTGGCAGCACTGTGTTACTGTTAGAGCCATTAGCACAAGCACCAGACAATGCTGATCCAGTGAGTACTCCATCAAAGGCATACTGTAGGCCTGGCATGTCTTGTCTACAAGCTTCAATATGAATCCCATTAAATGTGATAGGGTGAAGGCCCCAGTGCAGCAGCAACAGCACATGATGGCTATCAGCACCTATCACAAGGTGAGCCACACAACCCCTATGAATAACCACTTTTTAAAAACCTATGAAAAACCACTTGGCTGTGTCAAGAATATCACTGTGTTTATGAGGTAGTAATGATGAGATTTTGTGTTGACAGGTGAATTCTCTGGTGTGTTGCTGGGAGACAGGGGGTATGGCTGCCAGCCTTTTCTCCTGACACCTTTCACAGACCCCCAGGAAGCACAGCAGGCCTAAAACCATGCCCATGCCAGGACCAGGGCCAGAGTTGAAATGACCTTTGGCCTCCTGAAGGCACGCTTTCACTGCCTTCACAAATTAAGGGTCAGCCCTGTGAGGGCATGTGACAGAGGAAGGAGAGGGCCCCCTGAGTGCCACAAGCCATGGACTGGGACAATCCGGCAATCTTCCCTGATGACGACAGTGGTCGGCTGCTGAGGGACCAATATGTGTGGAATTATTTTAGTTAGTATGTGTGCTTTCAATTTTGGTTAAATATGTCCTGCGGTGGCAGAGGAATTTGTTTTTTTTTGTGTTCAAATTTATTATTATTTGTTTAATTGATTTGGCCTCTTATGATGTTTGTGCTGTATACTGTGTGTAATACAAGCTTGCAGGGAGGCTACTGCATCCATTCATCTGTCTGTTCAGTTGATGTGTATGGATTTGTCCTGCATTTATTTCGGTGTGCAGACATGCAGGGTGTGTTATATACAGACCTCTGAATGTGTATTTATCCTTTTGTTGTATAATATGCTTTGATTCTGTGCTTTCCATCTTGTAGAGTCACTGTGTGACTTCAGTTTCGAAAGGAGCTGATGGTTTACCTGCTTTGTTTTATCCTTATTCAATAAAGGAACATAATGTTACACTTTGTGTTTTTATATGGAATGTGTATTTTATATGACAATTAGGGCCACACTGAGGAAGAAGGAAAAATGTATAAATTTATGAGGGTGGAAAAGATGCATATTCTTTTTACAGTCCTGATACTTATGACAATGTGATGCTGATGTGCCAAAAGATTAATTATATTCTTGTTTGTGAAACCATACTGAAGAACAATTCCACGAAATGCCCCACAGCTGTCATTTTAACAACTGTCCTCCTCTAAAACAACGGGTTACGATATTATGACTTCATTCTCGAAGTCTGTGAATTTTCTTTTTTTTTCCTCTGTGGCCCTAATATTCTATCATTTTATATACAGCTTTATAGTCTATGGGAAACTGTAAATTATCTAATGATAGCAACATCATCTAAAAATCATTTCTCTAAAATGATTAAAAACTGATCACAAATGTTTAAATAACGACAGTGGGTCTAGTTATATGTGATAACAATGTATAGTGGGCAGTGGAATAACTATTGGTTTCCGTTTGTGGTGACTGCTGACTGACATAAGGGATGAGATTAAATAGATCCTGGAACTTAGCCTGGTCTGGAGCAGGCTAGCTCCACAGAATAAATCTCCATGGTAATTTATAGCATAACATTGTACTGCCCCCTAATCCAGCTTTAGTGTAACTGGATCTCGGATAAATTGAGCCAGGATCACCAAGATATCCCGGCTTAATCCCTTATCCTAGTTTTGTGCAATAGGCCCCTGGACCGGGACCACACACTATCCATCCATCCATTTTCTACCGCTTATCCGGGGCCGGGTCGCGGGGACAGCAGTCTAAGCAGGGACGCCCAGACTTCCCTCTCTCCAGACACTTCCTCCAGCTCTTCCGGGGGAATACCGAGGCGTTCCCAGGCCAGCCGAGAGACATGGTCCCTCCAGCGTGTCCTAGGTCTTCCCCGGGGCCTCCTCCCAGTTGGACATGCCCGGAAAACCTCCCCAGGGAGGCGTCCAGGAGGCATCCGGAACAGATGTGGCCCTTTTAACCTCTCGATGTGGAGGAGCAGTGGCTCTACTCTGAGCTCCTCCCGAGTGACCGAGCTCCTCACCCTGTCTCTAAGGGAGCGCCCAGCCACCCTGCGGAGGAAACTCATTTCGGCCGCCTGTATCCGGGATCTTGTCCTTTCGGTCATGACCCAAAGCTCATGACCATAGGTGAGGGTAGGAACGTAGATCGACTGGTAAATAGAGAGCTTCGCCTTGCGGCTCAGCTCTTTCTTCACCACAACAGACCGGTACATCGACCGCATCACTGCAGAAGATGCACCGATCCGCCTGTCGATCTCCCGCTCCATCCTTCCCTCACTCGTGAACAAGACCCCAAGATACTTAAACTCCTCAACTTGAGGCAGGAGCTCTCCGCCACCCTTTTCCGGTTGAGAACCATGGCCTCGGACTTGGAGGTGCTGATTCTCATCCCCGCCGCTTCACACTCGGCTGCAAACCGTCCCAGTGCACGCCGAAGGTCCTGATTTGAGGAAGCCAACAGGACATCATCTGCAAAAAGCATAGACGAAATCCTGTGGGACCACACACTAGATCAATCCATTTTTTTTTTACATTCTGATATAAAAACACTGATTCTGACAAAAACACCACTGATTCTGACGTAAACACACTGATTCTGAGGTAAACAACACTGATTCTGATGTAAACAACGCTGATTCTGACGTAAACAACGCTGATTCTGATGTAAACACATTAAATCTGAGGTAAACACCACTGATTCTGAAGTAAACACCACTGATTCTAAGGTAAACACCACTGATTCTGAGGTAAACAAGTGATACTGATGTAAGCAACACTGATTCTGAGGTAAACACACTGATTCTGAGGTAAACACACTGATTCTGAGGTAAACACACTGATTCTGAGGTAAACACACTGATTCTGAGGTAAACACAATTTTTCTGTGTTCAGAAAATCAGTTTCTGTGATTCTGAGGTAAACACACTGATTCTGAGGTAAACACACTGATTCTGAGGTAAACAAAACTGATTCTGAGGTAAACAAAACTGATTCTGAGGTAAACAAAACTGATTCTGAGGTAAACAACACTGTTTTCACTTTTATTATGTTTGGGGGAGTAGTGAATGTTACTTTAAGTGATATTATATTGTGGTGTTTGTTAGATTTATGTTGTTTTATAATATACATATATAATAAGACTGAATTGAACTGTTCATCCCGTGTGGCGGGAAACTGTGAAGGTCCCGGATGTGGTGTGCGCCGGAAGAGAAGGTGACGTCACCCGCCTCCATCTTGTGTTTGCTCTTCGGCGAGCTTCTTCGTTGCGCTCCCAAGCCGTGTCGTATCGGAGGAGAATCTCGCCGCCGGGGCGCCATCATGCCCGGATACCTGCAGGACGGATTCGGCTGCGTCGTCACCAATCGCTTCGACCAGCTGCTGGATGATGAATCGGACCCGTTCGACATATTAAAGGCTGCAGAGAACCGGAGGAAAGACGCGGCCGCGGCAGCCACCAAACCTGCTGCTCAGGCCGCCAAACAGCCCAAGAAAGAGTCCCAGAAGGAGCGGAAGAACCCGCCGCCAGAGAGGAAGGAGGACCCGCAGCCTGCAGCACCGCTGAAGAAGGACGGTATGGAGCAGAGACGCGTTTTATTAGTCTAGAGCTCCCTTTAACTCAACATGGGTCCGTGTTACGGCGCTTTTATTTCTTTCTCCACCTACATTCACACACGTCCCGCCTTCTATCACCTGATTGGCTAATATACACGCACGAGTTCGTGAGCCGCACTCTGATTAGTCTATGTCGCTGTCCAATCTGGGCACAGCTCGTGACTATCCAATTGTACACGTGTAGGCGGGAAATCTCCTGCGAATCATTGGTCAGGAGGGCGGGGCTTCTCGGAATACGGGTGAGATAAGACAACGACGCCACCGTTTGTGTGTGGAGTCGTGTTAGAGGACACAGGGAGAGTAAATAGTCTTATATTTATACATTTATAAATCATTTTAAATCATTTATACATTCATATTCCCTCAAAATAGAACTCGCAAATGCATCGTCATTAATTTCTGTGGTAACGTTTGTGGAGAAACTTGTTTTTGTTTAGCTTTAAAGCTCCAGACAAAGTGATCCTCATTAATAACCTTAATGTTTATTACATTATTTACATTTTAATGTCCAGCTGTTCTACATTTATTCACCAGGGATTAGTAAATATTGGTGTATTATTAGTGAATTAGTGTCAGTATGAAGTGTTTACTGTGAAGATAAAACTCAGGTGAAATGAAAGGACATCATCTAAAACTTAATAATGATGGTGAATAAAGTTGTCTTTAACAGAGAGATAATAGTTTACTAATCAACTGAATGTCTTGGCACTTTTATCATCTTTATATATTAACAATAATATTGCAAAAAATAAGGCAAAGGTTAAAGCAATGTGGCCAGAAAACTAAAACAATGTTCCAAAAACACCGCTTTACCTGTTTAAATGTCCTCATTATGTGTTTAATGAGGACAAAAGTAACGGTGTCTTAAAAGTGGTCTTTTAGTCCTTTCCAGCTGTCTGTGATCATTTCCTTATATGGAGTTTTGTGGGTGTTTCTTAAAGTGAATTAGCCACACTGTGAATGAACTATGTTTATGTTACTGATTAACATTCATGACGGTGCTCACACGTGAGAAGATACTCCTAAGTCCAACGAGAATACCTGTTTGGTTTGAAATATTCACATGCAATGCCTTAATTTACGTCATTTCCAAACACGTGTACAAGCTAACATTTGTTTTTATGTTGTGTGAGTAACATTATCCAGATATCCAGTTTGCAGACACGATGTATACAATGATGTTAATGTCAATACGTTTAGATTAAACACTTTATTGCTAAACGTTTTGTCATGTCTCAAATCTTTACATTGAAATTTAAACCAAAAACTACATGACTACCTTTTGAAATTCTCCCAATACAAAGTTTTGTCAGTTTATTTTCGTATTTTGTTCCTTTCTATTTGTTTCTTGTTCTAGTCCATACTCCTGTATTTCACATCATGCCTGCATGTGGCTAGGAACTTCAGGTCCTCGTCATGAAATTTACATCTGCTTTGCTTAGCATCTGCTTGGTGCTAGTTAAATGGGAGGCACCAATGGTACAACACCCCAGTGTAGATGACATTTTTAAAAATAGTTTGCATCATTGACTGTTTTTTGGAAGACACACCTGAAGAAGAAAAACATTAAACATTATTTTCTTTTTCTGACGCATAAAACCCTCATTCAGACTTTATTTACTGCATTAAAAGTAGCCCCGACCCCTTTTTTTTTACATACCTTTTTCCTGTTTGCTTTGATTTGAAACAAGCAAACATGTCAAGTATATAATGGACAGCTTTATCAGCAAAACAAGACAAAACAATTAAAATAAACTGGCAGCCTGAGTAACACGTTAATATCACTTCCTGTCTGCATTGTAGGTGTAAGGAGGATGGGAAGGAAACAACAGGAGCAGCAGGGGCAGAACCCTCCCCACCAGCAGGGGGCACAGGGAGACCGGAGACCAGAGAGACGAGTCCACCGAGAGCGTCGTTTCGAAAAGCCACCTGAGGAAAAACATGAAGGAGGAGAAGCCACAGTGGACAAGTCAGTCCTTCTTCATCTCCATTTACAATGTTGAGAAAAAATGCCTTTGAAAGAAGGTCTTGCATGTTATTGATGAATGTTGTATATTATAACATTCACATTGATAATCCATGTTTTTCTTCTCATAGGCCAATGGGAGACAGACCACCGAGGGGTCGTGGTGGAGGTCGTGGTGGACGTGGAGGTCGTGGACGGGGAATTGGACGAACTGACGGATTTGACTCTCGAGGAAAACGTGACTTTGACCGACACAGCGGAAACGACAGATCGTAAGTTGTTGTTTTCCTAGTTATTACATTTTGGTCAGGTTAGTAGTTTAAAACAGCAGCTATTAGCTTAATTTCTGTTTTGTTTTCCAGCAGCCAGAAAGCCGACGAGAAGCGAGGTGGAGCCGGATCACACAACTGGGGCAACACCAAGGAAGAAGCCAGGTGAAGCTAAAGAAAAATGAACGTTACTAATGTTAAGTAAATAGAGTATGTGGTATAACTATTACCCTTTTTTTCTTATAGTGAACTGCTTCAATCGGCTGCACCTGAAGCACCTGTGGAAGGGGAGGAGCCTGCTGCGCCTGTTGACTCAGAAAACAAGCAAGTCCCACTTCTTCATACCTGTAGGCCAATGAGTGTGGTGTAATTGTTAATGGAGATACAATATGTCACTGATGTGATTGGTTAATTTCCAGGGAGAATGAGGTTGAAGAAGTGAAGGATGAAGGCCCGAAGGAGATGACCCTGGACGAGTGGAAGGCCATGCAAAACAAAGAACGGGCGAAGGTGGAGTTCAACATTCGCAAACCAAACGAAGGTGACGAGGGCCAGTGGAAGAAAGGATACGTGCTGCATAAGTCGAAGAGCAAAGACTTGCCCGTGAGTGACACCGGGCTTGTCGTGTTTTTAATACCAAACATTAAAGTTTGAACTGATTTGAACAGATCACCACTGAACGGTTCTTTAGAAAGGTGCATCATTATTTCCTCTGTGTTTGGCTTCCAGAGGCCTCCCGGAACTCTGATTGAAACTGGAGATGCGAACGCTGAGTCACTCAACAAGGTAGCTACTGTTAACTTTATACAATAAGTTAATTTATATTTAATGTATGATTGTCACTCTGGAAGACCACAAGTGAACTGTAAACCATTCCTGGCTGTAAAGGATCTGCCTTATTGAAATAAAAATGTTTGAGATTACAGTTTTTCTATAAAGTACCTGACCGATCCTGTAAAGTACAGAACCTGTTCCGTAATTTTTCTTTATGATGAAGCAGTCACTGTAATGAACGACTCATTTAGGATCAAAATGTAGGTGTAAAGAACCACTTTACTGAGGGTCTTTTTGTAAGCTCTTATCTGTGAAGTATCTATTTTACAGTTACCATATCTACTTAAACTCAAGTTATAGCTGTAGGAATCCTGGTTGAGAGCTCACTGTGGTTGTAAAGTTACTTTTTGGAATCAGTTATAGTTGTAAAGTACTGAATTGACGAGAGCATAGCTATAAAATTCCTGCTTCATATCAAGCTTGGTTGGAAAATGTTTCATTAAAGAAAACACTTTGTTCATATACAGACTAGCCGTTATATAATAGATAACAGAGTAGCTGTTTTCCAATACTCTCTAAACTAAACAAAATGTCTGTAAAAATAACTTTTGATAAACACTGTGAAGTACCCTTGTGTTTTTGCTGCTATTAGGGAGCCTCTGAAGACGGCTCGGCCGACCACCACTTCCGCAAACCAGCCAATGACATCACGTCCCAGCTGGAGATCAACTTTGGAGACTTGGGACGCCCTGGGCGTGGTCGGGGGAACTCCCGGGGTGGCAGAGGGGGACGGGGAGGTGGAAACCGTGCAGGGCGTGGTGGAGGCAGGTCTGAGAAGGTCAGAAACTAGACATTCACCTGTTCACACCTGACTCAAATAAAAAAAATGTAAAGGACTGTGATTGAGATGTAGAACTTTTTATCATATCTCGTGTATTTTTCTATCTTCAGGGAGGTGGAGTGTCTGTTCCTAATGTGGACGACCCCGAGGCGTTTCCTGCCTTGGCTTAAACCCTGACATTTGACCTTTGAGCCCCTCCTCTACGAGGCCTGCATGCTTACGGATCCTTCGACTATAGATACCATGAAAAGAAAAAAAAAAACAAAAACGTAAAAGACAGACTGTCATGTACACCATAGTGAGGACTGAAACCCCGCCCCATGTTAAGGGACTTCTCTCGTTACACTGAAGCTAATTCTCGATAGAGCTTTTGTATTTAGACACATGATAGATAGCAGGGATGTTCCTACAGTATTTTATTTTATTTCCAATTTGATTGCTGTTTGAATGTAAGGCTTTTTCCAGCATAGCGTTTGAAGTGAATTTAAGCTTTCGTTTGTTCTCCTTCTATTTTTGGCGTATTTTAATATTTTTGAGCAAACGGAGAATGTGGGTCTAGTGCTAATTTTACTGTTATTGACGTACAGAAGTAATGTATCACTTTAAATATTTTAAAGCTCTGAGGTCAGGTTTGTTTTCCTGTTATTTGACTTTCTTTTTCATGGAGCTGTTTGCTTGGCCTGTAGCAAAACCGTAAATATGTGAATGCCTCGTTATTATATATTTCTCTTTTTTTCCCTTTTGTCCCTTTTCATTTCTCTCATTGTCTGAGTTCTGAATGTTCGTCTTTCTTTTTTTTTTTTTTTTAGGCTGGTCCTCATGTATGTCACCTTTTACAAAAATGTTGGGAACACTCTGAAAAGTGTGTGTGTGTGTGTCCTGATGTTGCTAAGTGACCCTCTGTCAATGAGGACGTGGCTTAAGTCAATTCTTTCAGCTAATTGCAATCTTGATCCTATTTTACTTTTAATTAAACACAGCATTTTGTTAATTAAGCTACATACTTATGCTAATGCTGGTACCGTGCTATATTTAATTATCTTGGCTAAGTGTGTGTAAATCTGAACTAGTTTGTGATTATCACTACAACAAAGTTATGAGGAGGTGCTGATTGGTTAATTTAATTTAAGCCGACCCTTTGCAGAATCAGGACGAGTGTGTGTGTGTGTGTGGTTTGTGTACCAAGGCATGTGCTATGATAATTGTGTATATTATTGTGACCCTGAGTTCTCATTGGGCAGTAATGGACACGCTTTTTTCCAGTTTGTCTGAAAATAAGGACCATTAGAAGATAGCTGTCCTTTCATTTTTTTTTGTGATTTGTATAAGTGAATATCACATGCACATGCCTGTACACAAGTCACCTAAAGTTCTCAAAGTTTTTATTGTTGTTATTATTATTAATTCCTCAGCAAGCTTCATGTGGAGATGACGTCTGCAAGTGTTGGGCAAAGACAATGCCACTTCCACACGCACACAAAGCTTTCGTAATCTCTGATGTTTCGTATTGGCCATTTTTGTGCTTTCACAATGTACTGATTGATTCCATGGCTACAGGAAGAATATTGCCGCTCCACTTCAGTATCAATCTTGAGCACACCTTGTTTAGCAGCCAATCACATCACAGATTCAGGCGAGTAGCGTGTCAAGTGAAGCTTCAAAACGAAGTCTGTTTGATTCACATTTAGCAAATTTTTTATCTGCAAACCAACCAGTTGTCATCTTTGAAGTAGGCTGAGGTTTTTATTATCTAGCGCTGATTGTTGACATATCTTTGCACTTAGATAATTTTTTTAGCTAACAAGCACATGATCTGTTCCAGTTTTATTATTTTTAATATTTACAGCAGCACTACTCGAACATGCTCGATTCAGGGTGTATGTGCGTGTCTGTGTGTTTGTGGGTTATCCTGAACCTGGGATTGACAGTAACTGGAGGACACTAGGACATGTCGGACTCCTCGGACAGTGGGACACTCTGTGACTGGACTCTTTGTAGGACTTTTGGTTTTCCGGATGTTTCTGCATTCACTTGTCCCTGTTCAATAAACTTCCCACAGGTGTTAATGTCACTCAGTCCTCATGCTTTTTTTATTTATTTCTAAATCTACATTTTCAAATGTCTCATTATTTTACTCTTGTGTACTACTAGAGCAGTTTGAACAGATATCAATTGTGTAAACCTAAAGGTCATGATGTTATCACAGGATGTTCAGCTTTTAAGTTAGTGTGTGAACATGCAAAGTGATCATCTTAAAACAGGTAATAGTTAAATATAACTATAATGTTTTATCACATTTCTGATAAAATCTCAGTCAGTGCTGTTATTACACCGCTCAAAAATCCACCAGACTTACAGGACAGTTACAAGTATGGATTCAGTGCTGGAGTAATGTATATGAAACCTGCTAATGGACAGAATTATCTCTTTGTTACCTCAAGCTCGCTGTGAAGAATGTTTGTATCTGAAGATGATTCATCATCGTCTGAAATGTCAGACCCACTAAAGATGGGTGAAATCTCAGTCTGAAACCTGGACAAATAGTTAGTCATTTAAACCAGTTAGTGGTTTAGAGTTAGAGATGAACTTAACTCCCATTAAGTGATTTAGAGTTTCACTTCATTTGAAGTACATTACACTAAAGATGCACATTTCATGTCAATTGTAATAAATCATTATACCAGAACATGACTGTTGATAATATGGTGCGTTATTTTAGTGAGTGAATGAAAAAGTCTTACTCGAGTATAACCCCTGTAAAGGATGCACAGCCTTAGGACAATCTGATCACTGCATGGTTCTTCCCACCTACATAAACCAAACTTAAAACAACTAAGACTTTTATTAAGTCTATAAAAAGATGGACCAACGAAGCCGAGTGTAAATTATAAGGCTGCTTTGACTGCTCTGATTGGAATGTTTTTGAAGCTACAACTACAGATATGTGACCTCATTAATCAGTTTCTGTGAGGATATGTGCATCCCTAATAGGGCATACATATGCTTTAACAAACCATGGTTTACAGCTCCACCCAAACAGCTTTGTCGGGCCAAACAGGACGAGTAAAGAAACAGGGACCAATTCTTGTACAATCAGGCCAGAAACAGAGATAAGGAGATCAGAGTGGCTTAAACTACAATAATTTACCCCCTGCTCTGTAGAGAATCTGAACCTGGTTCACGATCTGAAGGTGTGCACTGACCAGCTGCCCTTCACACAGATCTTTAGCAGCTCACTGGAGCAGTGTGATATCACCTGCTGCTTCAAATGCTCCACCATCAGCTCTGGTGCCACCTGCTGGTGGTGTAATGAGGAGTCCTTTCCCTTTAAGAGTGGGCGGGGTTTAGTGTGTTGTTGGTAGAAACCGGGTGAACATGGCGGAGGCTCGCGCCAGGGCTCGTGCTCAGGTGTGTGTTGAGGAGAGAGACACACCTTTACTTTCCTCTCAGGACAAACAGAGCAGCAGTGTTTTATTCCTCAGATTATTCACCGCTGTGTTTTACAGTCTCAGCTCCATCCTCATCGTGGTGGTGAATAAAAGCGTCCTGACCAACTACAGGTGAGTGCAGTAGAGTTCAGTAAAGACTTTACCTGCAGCTCTGATTCATTATTAATGAGTGATTACTCATTAATAACCACTGAGTTCATGACATTAATGACTTATATACCTGTTACACTGCACTCATGTCCATCTGTACTGGGCCTTTAGTCATCATTCATTTAAGTTAATTATTAAACTTGGTCTGTGAAGAAGCTGTGACACGACACTTCATTAACTTTATTAACATTTACACTCAGAAAAATAATATTTAATACCAAGAGATTATTGATTTTGTACTGAATAATGACATTTAGTTGTTGTCATATACATGTGTGTGTAATGTATGTGTGTGTGTTATGTATGTATGTATGTATGTATGTATGTATGTATGTATGTATGTGTGTGTAATATGTAATGTGTGTGTAATGTGTATGTGTGTAATGTATGTGTAATGTATGTGTGTGTGTCCTGTCAGATTTCCATCAGCGTTATGTGTGGGGATTGGACAGGTGAGTTGTGTTAATGACCTTCTACATTAAAGCATAAAACATGCTGATGCTCCAGATTACATTGTATATAACACAATAATAATAAAAGTAAGTTTGTGTGTGTGTGTTACAGATGCTGGCGACTGTGTGTGTGTTGTGGGCCGGGAAAACTATAGGAATCGTCCACTTTCCGGACCTGGACAGAGACATTCCATACAAAGTGAAACACAGTGTTATAACTCTGTCCTAAAGAAGTCCTGTGAATGAGCTGTTACTATAGCAACAATAGAACAAGTGTATTAATACAAACCGTGTTTGTGTGTTTCAGACATTCCCTCTCCCCCTCCTGTATGTAGGTAATCAGCTAACTGGCCTCCTGGGAACTAAACAAGTCAAGTACGTCCTGAATTTATTTTTCATTAAGAGGCATATAACAGGCGTTATAGAGTAAGGGAACAAGGGGTATATAACAGGGGTTATAGAGTAAGGGAACAAGGGGTATATAACAGAGGTTAGAGAGTAAGGGAACAAGGGGTATATAACAGGGGTTAGAGAGTAAGGGAACAAGGGGTATATAACAGGGGTTATAGAGTAAGGGAACAAGGGGTATATAACGGGTTAGAGAGTAAGGGAACAAGGGGTATATAACGGGTTAGAGAGTAAGGGAACAAGGGGTATATAACAGGGTTAGAGAGTAAGGGAACAAGGGGTATATAACAGGGGTTAGAGAGTAAGGGAATAAGGGGTATATAACAGGGGTTAGAGAGTAAGGGAACAAGGGGTATATAACGGGTTATAGAGTAAGGGAACAAGGGGTATATAACAGGGCTTAGAGAGTAAGGGAACAAGGGGTATATAACGGGTTAGAGAGTAAGGGAACAAGGGGTATATAACAGGGGACAGGGACTAAAGGAGCGGCACCACTCTGTAGACATGGGATTTCATGTTGAGTTATGACCTGAACAGGGAGTGTGTGTGTGTGTGTGTGTGTGTGTGTGTGTTTGCAGTTTGCCAATGTTCACTGTACTCAGGAGATTCTCCATCTTATTCACCATGCTGGCAGAGAGCTACCTGCTCAGGTATACACACACACACACTCAGCACACACATAAAAGGGGAACAGTAAGGTTGAATGTTGAATATGTATGTTTTTGTGTGAACGTGTGTATGTGTGTGTGTACATGTTTGTGTGTGCAGGAGGACGTTTGCATGGAGCATACAGCTGACGGTGTTCACTATGATCTTAGGAGCTTTTATTGCTGCCAGGTAAAGATTAAAGGGTATTTACAGAACTACGTATCTGTAATGAACAGTGTGCATAACATCTGCAACGTGTGTGTGTTGCTACAGTACAGATTTGACCTTTGACCTCCAAGGCTACACATCTATCACAGTCAATAACATATTGACTGCAGCTAACGGCGCTTACCTGAAGAAGAAACTCGACTCCAAAGTAATGAATAATGAACCAGGGTCACCCAGGTTACCATGACAACTGGCTGTTGCCTAAACGACTGTATGACACTGTAGTATACTACACTATACTGTGCTGAAACGGTATAGCTTTATTTAGTATGTGTGTGTTTACAGGAGCTGGGGAAGTATGGCTTGCTGTATTATAACGCTTTATTCATGATCATACCCACTGTGTGTGTGGCTTACTACACTGGAGACCTGCAGCAAGTAGTGACCTCACACACACACACACACACACACACACAATTATTTAAATAAACACACACTGTGTGTATAGTGAAAGTGTGTGTGTGTGTGTGCGTGTTAATGCAGGTTGGAGGTTTCGATGGCTGGACTGATTTATTCTTTCTCACTCAATTTATTCTCTCCTGTGTGATGGGGTGAGATGTCGGACACACACACACACACACACAGTTAATTACTGTTCTACATGTTGTATTTTCTTTATAATTGACTGTGTGTGTGTGTGTATCAGTTTTGTCCTCATGTATTCCATTGTGTTGTGCACACACTACAACTCTGCCCTGACCACCACCATCATCGGCTGTGTAAAGGTCAGTCTGGGTTTATGTATTTATGAGTTTGCTGTTGGTTATTTGTTAAAACTGAGGTGTGTGTGTGTGTGTTAGAACATCATTGTAGCGTATGTGGGCATGGTGTTTGGTGGTGATTACATCTTCACCTGGTTGAACTTTATCGGCTTAAACATCAGGTAAATAATAAGGCAAACGCACAAACACACACACACACACAGTGAGACACTGTCAGTTTTTTAATGTGTGTGACATGTTTGTCTCTATCAGCATCGCCGGGAGCCTCGCCTACTCCTACATCACCTTCACTCAGGAGGATGTCAGTGAGTGCACTTCATATTGTTATTACATGTAACACTGTGGGCGTGTCCCAAACCAAATGCTGTGTCTAGAACAGGGCTATCAGACATCTATCAGACATACACTCACTTCCATCGTTAGAGTCATAAAGTCCAGGTGTAAAATAACTGAATGAAACAAGTGGGCAGAATGTGAGTTTTCCTCATGACCCCACTGGGACATCGAGTAGATTTGCATGGGGTCATGACCCCTAATTATGGAGCCCCTGATCTGTGTGGATCTGCTTTCCATGGTGACTGTGACCATATTTGGTCACAAGCCTGATTTTCATTGGATCTAGAATGTTCTGCTGGTTACACTGTAAGGGTTCTCTGTTTTAAACTACAGACTAGTGCACTAGTGCTCGTGTGTAGGCAGTAGTGAGAATGATGAGGTGTATTGAACATGGCCATGTCTCATCTTTCTCTCTCTCTCCCTCTCTCTGTCTCTCTGTACATGGATAATCAGAGAGTTCCTGATGAAGAGGACAGATGAGTGCCGCCATGGATGAGAACCACAAAGCTTCTGTTTTACTTTTATAAAGAAATGAAATGTGACAATTTTTAGTGAACTGTTCTGGACTTTTTTTAATTTGTCAGTTATATAATTTGTTTTGTCAGATTCATTAACACCTTAAAGTCGTTAAGGCCAAATCGAACAGGTTTCTTCAGTACTGACAATAAACAGTGTTGTCTGAGATATTTTTATAAGCACTTCTATAAGACTTATGTCCAGCTGATTCCACAGATTCTCAATCAGATTAAGATCTGTGAAATTTAGAGGCCATATCAACACCTTTTTGTGTTCCTCATACAATGAAATTTAAAGATTTCAACACTGAGAGTGGGATTATAAATTATGATAAACACTGGAGTATTGAGAAGGATTAAGTTTCTTTATCAGTGGAGAAATGGCTGAAAAGTGAAGAGGGAGAAGAAATTAGACAATTTGTTTCTATGACATTTCTGTTCTGTGTCGGAGATGTTTACATTAATTACATTTATAACATACAGATGTTAGAGCATCTCTAATATGATCGGTCACAAACATAATCCTTACACCATATAGTCCCAAAATATCATAACATACAGTCAAAGGGGAAGCTTATAATAGGTCTTTTTTTTTTTTACTGGACAACCAATCACAGTCTTCAAAAGAGTGTGTAGTAACGACATTAGCCCCGCCTCCTCTCTAAGATAAAATTTGGTGTATTTTCCTATGAATATGGGCCCTGGTATTGAAAGATTTGGTTCTGGGAGCATGTTAACTTTCTGGAAAGAAAAAAATAGATGGACCGTGGAGAAGCCAACAATCAGACCTGTGCAGTCGGGCAGTGAGTATTCATCCTCTCAAATTCGGTGCAGAAGATCAATAGTGATCTTAGACACACCCTCAGTCATGTCAGTCAGATACCCTTAGTGCCTTGGAGACAGTGGTTTATTTTAAAATAATGTCCTTATCTCTGATTTCTATAATGTTCTTTTACACACAGAAGACAAGAAATATAAAGTGACACTGAACTATAAATAATATAAATTTAAATAATGTCCTTTCTACAGGATCTCAACAGTCTATAGTCATGTGGAATTGTGCAATCAAGAGCACCTGAGGAACTAATAATTATCCTGCTCATAGGCTGGAATTTCTCATATATGACTGATAGAGAGACTTGTGTGCACAAAGACAGTCTGGACACAGCATGATCTAAACATGAACTGAACACACAACTTTTGAGATGACGCCACATTGATTCACATTGATTATAAAATACTATTACTTACCTATAAATCATTTAATGGTCTCGTTAAAGAGATCATTTGGGTTTTTATGATCTGTCACACCTACATAGTACAAAAGTCTCCAGCAGGGGGCAGAGCTTTTTCTCACAGAGCTCCACAGTAATGGAACAGACTTCCAATTAGTGTTTGGGACTCAGACACAGTCTCAGTGTTTAAGTCCAGGCTAAAAACACATTTGTTTAGATTATTTATGAATAAATTTTCTTAGGTAAAATAGCAGATCTGGAGGGTCCATCACCTCAGGCTTGATCATTAGAGATAAATGTTAGAGATAACTAGTAACTTAATTTTAAACTTTAACATTTTAAATTAAATTGAATTAAAATGTAATTATAATTGGATTATTTAGCACATCAGAGTTGGACACTATATAATGCAGTAAAACAGAGACTGAGGGTTAAGGTGTGTTAGTGAGAGAGATGTGAGTGCACATGACTAAACATACAGGTTTATTCAGTCAGGGCAACACAAACATTTATTTATTTATTTACATTATTCCGTCATTTCTTTACAGAACACAGACACAATGAAATAAAAGGTGTTAAAAGAGGGTACATCTGAGATCATAATGAATGTTAATCTTACTAAAACAACAGATTACGAACTATTATATTTAAAGGTGTGGAGTCTCATTTATCAAACTTTGTGTGCAATTCATTGTGAAAGTGTGAAAATGCCTAAAAAAAACAATAAATAAATTATTGTAATGTCTCTCCTCCACTGTTCCACTGAAGATTCATTCTGGAGTCAGTTAACAGATCTGTTAATGTGTGAAATCACTTCTCAGCTGTCTAAAGACTGTAATTACACACAATTATTACTAATGCATAATTTACTGTTACGTTCAGAAAGAGCATTAAACTATCTGTAGACTGTAAATAGTTAGAATTAAATATAAAGAACAGACTAATTAACCATTTTACACACATATATAAATAAACATATGAGATGCTGTTATACCTTAATGCTTCTCATGCCTCAGTAGCCTGCATGCAGTTATTATGGAGCTGATTAAACCGGATATGAAGTAAAGTGTCAGAGCAGTGATTTATACATTTAGCTGTAATTTTCTACATATCCACACGGTGTCACTACTTACTCCGGTTTCTAAATGACACACAGCTCAAAACTTTCATAAATACTTGTCCAGTTTCCCAACAAATATTTCTTTATAATCCCCAGGTGATGTGAAGCAGGTTCTGGACGTTCTGGGCGAGTCGTTCACAACTGTTAACAGCGTTAACGACGAGGGGTGATAATCTGATGAATAAGATTCAGTTTAAAGGATAGAAACTGTAGAGAGCTAAAATATTGAGTTTTAATGAGTCAGAGTATTAGATGTAATGCTGAGTGTTCAGATAAATATTAAAAACTATTAATAATCTGATGTTTAAACAGTTAGCTGTTCTCTCTCAGTGATCATGTGAGATTACTGAATAGAATTTGTAATTATTCTGACAGTAAAAGTGTCATTTGTAAGTCATTATATTTGTTCTGTGGAAGTGTCCATGTAGTAACTGAGTGATGTCTAATCAGGGTGATGTGGATTTTATTACAGCACACAGTCATGTGATCTCTGATGTCACAGTGCTGCAGGTCTCTGTTACTTACATATGCTTTTCGGATAGGTTTTGTCCTCCGGTTCAGGATTAACACAATCAGTGTAGCAACCAGAAGCACCACCACCACCACCACCACCACCACTATCAGGATGATCGCCCACACTGGTAGAGCAGACTCCTGATCTTTGTTCTGATCTGTAACCACCCCCCCCCCCCACACACACACACACACACACACACAGTTTTAAACATTTATTTATTTGTAAATCATCTGCAGGAGAATTTATTTACTAGTAAACAAACCTGTGTGTAGAAAATGTAGAATTTAATGACAGGTTCTCATACGGTCAAGTTTCAGAGCAACTTTAAGTTTTATTTTATTATATTAACTGAATGTTCACGATGATTTCTGACCAACATCAGACTGATGAATTTTACACACTGACACAAATCACACTGAATACGTACCCCTTATTGTTACTGAGTAAATATGAAGGGTCTCGTTATACTTCGTGTCTGTGATGCTGTAAACTCCATCATCAGTCCTCTTTACTTCTCTCAGTGTAAGAAGTGTGTTATTTAGTGATGTTCTCTGTGTGTATTCAGCTGTACAGTCTAGTGATCTTTTATACACACTGCAGATCTGTTCACCATGCGGATCTGCTGAATCTGTGTGTTTAAAGATCACCTCCACTTGGTCTGATATGTGCAAATTCAGCTGTAGATCTTCACCAGGATTCGTCTGAACTGATGATATGATGGCTGAGGAGAAAAAAACACCACACATTTTAACTGGATGAACTCACTCTCACTCACTCATTTTCTACCGTTTATCCGAACTACCTCGGGTCACGGGGAGCCTGTTCCTATCTCAGGCGTCATCGGGCATCAAGGCAGGATACACCCTGGACGGAGTGCCAAACCATCACAGGGCACACACACACACACACACACACACACACACTCTCATTCACTCACGCAATCACACACTACGGACAATTTTTCCAGAGATGCCAATCAACCTACCATGCATGTCTTTGGACCGGGGGAGGAAACCGGAGTACCCGGAGGAAACCCCCGAGGCACGGGGAGAACATGCAAACTCCACACACACAAGGTGGAGGCGGGAATCAAACCCCGACCCTGGAGGTGTGAGGCGAACGTGCTAACCACTAAGCCACCGTGACCCCCTGGATGAACTACTAAATTTTTTTTACTAATTAATTAATAATGTCACAAATCTGCATAAAAATACACACAAAATTATTTCTTTTTAATATAAAAAAGTGAACTGGATTTTTTTAACCTTTTATTACAGTCTTGGAAATGTCAAAGATGACTAATAACACTGGCTTTTATGCATTGTTAGTTTTTGTGTAGCTTTAGATTTAATTATTTTTCCCTCATTTACATATCAGGGCTGTTTTTTTCCCCATTGACTGCCGTTATAACCAAGTTTATTCATTACATGACCATGACATGAAAGAACCATGCATTCTTGCTTGTATTTAGTTGTTTTTTTTACATGGAGTTCTATGGAGTAATCAGAGGTGTTTGTGTGTGTTTATGTGTCTGTGTCTGTGTGTGTGCATGTGTACAGTATGTGTGTGTTTGTACACACACTCCCAAACACACACAGAGAGAGACAGACACACACACACAGTGTTTATTAGTGACTTAACACACACCATGTGCCAGTGAGTGTGATTAACTGAACACCAATAACACACCCACTGGGCCTCATTTACAGTGTTAGTTTTAAACATTTATTTATTTGTAAATCATCTGCAGGAGAATTTATTTACTAGTAAACAAACCTGTGTGTAGAAAATGTAGAATTTAATGACAGGTTCTCATACGGTCGAGTTTCAGAGCAACTTTAAGTTTTATTTTATTATATTAACTGAATGTTCACAATGATTTCTGACCAACATCAGACTGATGAATTTTACACACTAACACAAATCACACTGAATACGTACCTCTTACTGTTACAAAGTAAATATGAAGGGTCTCGTTATACTCCGTGTCTCTGATGATGTAAACTCCATCATCAGTCCTCTTTACTTCTCTCAGTGTAAGAAGTGTGTTAGTGAGTGATGTTCTCTGTGTGTATTCAGCTGTACAGTCTAGTGATCTTTTATACACACTGCAGATCTGTACACCATGTTGAACTCCAACCCCATAGGTCACCTCCACTTGGTCTGATATGTGCAAATTCAGCTGTAGATCTTCACCAGGAATCGTCTGAACTGATGATATGATGGCTGAGGAGAAAAAACAGCAAACATTTAACCTGGATGTAAATATAACACATTAAACCTAAATCAGTGAGAGTTTATAAACTATAGGGCAGTAAAGACACTTACACTCGATGCTGAGACGCACATCATTAATGTCTTTGCCATCACACTGACACGTGTACATGTTCCTCTTACTGTCATCAGCTGCAGTGATGGTGAGGGTCATATTTCCCTTCAGATACTGATCATGGGAGATGTTAAATCCTTCTGCTGACCTGCAGGATGTCTGATCACACTGAGCCACTACATAACCTGGGTTATTAAATGGAGTCCATGTGACCTGATGAGAACACGTCAGATCACAGGGCAGAGCAGCAGTCTGATTAAACCCCACCTTTACAGTAGTGACAGCTGATACAGGAACTGAAAGAAAAAAGCAGATATACAGAATAAAATATAAATATATTCTTGTACATATCATTAACATCATTTATGTCCAACACATTTCTGTATAAATCCTTTCTGTAGAACTCTTTCCTGTCAGAGAGACAAACTGAGTCCAGTGTGAAGTGAGACTGATATCACACTCACCTGTGATGAATGTGAGGATGAGTAAAAGCAGGAGGTGGTGAGGAACCCTGCAGAACATCATATCTGAGACACAACCTGTAGCACTGCACAGGTGAAAACAGGTGAGGAATCAGGAACCTAAACACAATAACTTCAGTGTGAGACCATAAGTACAAAGACACACACACACACACACACACACACACACACACACACACACACCTAAAACTGCAGCTGTGTGACAGCTAGGTGAGGGGTGAGTAATTACTAGTATTAATAACTATAATAATTACTTCATAAAATGTCATAAAACCTCATCCAGCTTAGAACTACTACTACTACTACTGCTACTAATAATAATAATTAGTATAACTGCAAGCAGCAATGAAGGGGCCAAACATCTCAGGACCACCAAGTAGACAGCTAAGTTCATGGACACAGTAGAGTTTAATCCTGATTTTCAGTATAACACCAAAGTGGCCAAATTTCACTAAACTTGGTGTGTACCACCCCGGCTTCATGTTAAACACGTGAACTGACATTTATGCAAATGAACAAAAACATTGCAGAGATATGGCCACTTTACCTTTATGACACCTTCAAGGGTGATTTTGTGGGTTCACTGTGACCATAATGTTCAACCATTTAAAGAAAGTTGACTAAAAAGTTTGCTAATACATACAAATTGTATCAAGTTTGGTATCACTCCAACAAAACACTCCTGAGATATGACTCACTTCCTGTTTTGGTGTCTCTACCATGCAATTTCATTGGGCGATAGCAGCCATATCATTTGCCCGGGCAAGTTTCTTTTTGCCCAAGAAAATTAATATCTCTGAACCCTCTGTAGAAGTCACTTAGCATATTTCATTGTGATAGGATCACTGATTGAGGGATAATTCACAAAATAATTTATTTAATTAAAATATATATATATATATATATATATATATATATATATATATATATATATATATATATATATATATATATATATTTTTTTTTTTTTTTTTTTTTTTTTTACAAACAATCCAATACATTGATCTATTAAATTAATCATTTAGCATACTTCCTTATCCAGAGCAACATACATTTTATTTCATTTTTATACAACTGAGGGTTAAAGGCCTTGATCAGGATCCAAGCACCAACAGATTGTTAAACCTGGGGTTCAAACTCACAACCTTCCAAACTGCAGTCCAACACCTTAACCACTGAGCTACAACATCCCCTTGACCCAGGGATGAAGGGATTCAGAGAAAATAACGATCACAAATCACAAAAGAGATTCAAATGTTATACTCTGAAGGGGTATCAGGTTCACCAACATCCACTTAGGGCTTCTATGGGCTGCCACAGAAAACCATAAAAAACAATATCAATATGGCTTAAAAACAAAATGTCTTTTACAGTGATGATGCACAAGACATTAGGTTAACACACCTGCTTTGGTTCCAAAGTTGTAGGCATTTCAGGAAACTTGGTGGGTAGCCAATATTCCACTAGTAATAAATGACATCATATTTGGCCTCCAATCAAGCATTACTGACATATGGGTTCTTTTTCCACTGAGTTTCATTGGTGACAGCAGTCACATTGTTTGTCCCAGCAAAATTATTTGGATAACTTTTGTTCAGAGTTCTCTATAGATACTAAAATTTGTGCTGATAAGATTAATGGTCTAGGATTATTACTCAAAAGTTAAAAAAAAAAAAACCCTAAATGATGAGTCCGTTTAAATCGGCAATGAGAAAAGAATTCAGCAGAAAAAGGTTCAACTCTAAAATATAAAAAACGTACCTTTAGGTTTGGCCTGTAGGTGGTGCTACAGAGATGGATGATCTCTGAAATTTGATACCCCAAAAATATCCCAAGAATTTGATATCTGGATACTTTGGGCTGTATTAATGTGCCAGATAAAAACCCACCAAAGTGTTTAATATGCTGTCACAGACCCCCATAAGGGGTTAACAGTTGAACATTCTAACAGTTACAATAGGAGCCTTGTACCAACAGCACTTGGTCCATAATAACAATAGAGCTAGTGATAAAAGTCATAAACACTTATGTGGTTTAACTGAGAAAAGATCACGACATAAACTATATTTTCTTTAATACATCACACTTTCATATTTATTCACAAAAACATTTAAAATATTAAATATTACAACAAATAAAGTTTAGTGTTTTTTCCTCATTACACATAAACTCTTCATAACAAGTTTAAACTGTAATAGTGTAAAATATTGTAATATGTTTAATATGTAATAGTAAAATATATCTTTATAATAATGTCTATAATGAACTTACCGTCAGAAGTTTAAAAGTTGTTGTGATGGGAGTGTTAAAGCTTCTCCTTAAAGAGGGTGGGGAGCTGGACAGTAACACTGCTTATGCACACTTCATTTACAGCCCAAAGAGAAAGTGTAAACTGTAAAACAATACGCATGCACAGTTCAGTCTCAGCGCTGGTGCTCTGTAATAGTCTACATCATTCTTTTTTAAAGTCAGTTTTACAGCTTATTCTGAGCCTCTACATTAGTTTGCAACACATATGACAGCCCAGGAGCAGTACAAGAAGTCTTCCTGGGTTTAGTGGACAGAGAAGGTCCATGGTTGAGGAAAGTATCTGTGGTTGAGTCCAACGGAAGAGAGGAGAAGGAGTCAGGATCAGGAAGAGTTTAAAAGTGCAAGAAGTTACAGATGAAGAGAAGATGCTGGAAATTTTAGGTAGGAGAAGGAGAGAGATCGTGAAGGACTGAGGAGTGTGTCCACTTCTTCCAGCAATTCTCATAGGGAGAGAAAACTTAAACTGCATGGAATTTAAAAGAGATTAAAGGTTAATGAGACAAAGTAAGACAGTAGACCTGTCCCACCACCACCACTGTCTGCTTTTAGTGGTGACTGAGAGAGAGTATAGATAGAGGATAGAGCAGCTGGTGTAGCAGTGTTCTGTGTGGATATCAGAGTAGTGGGAGGTTAAAGCCCAGATAAAACCAGCTTTCCTTATGGCTGACTGACAATTCCATTCTGTCAAAGATTAAAATATGATTTAGGAAAACAACAGAACAGGAAAAGTATTAATTTAGACAATAATAAAAGAGCTTCGGTCCCATTTACATGTACAGAGTTTTTATTTTATTAATTAAGGGGAGTCTCTTTTTTTGACATTTTAGAATTTATGCATTTCTGCATTTTTGGGTACTTTTAATTATTGCCTTTACTTTTTTAAGTCAAGAAGCTTTAACTGTCTTTTACACCATATATCTGAAACAGTACACAGTGACATGAGACAACGTTCCTCCGGGACCATGGAGCTACATACTGTAGAACAACACAGAGATAAGGACTGAAGTAAGTTAGTCCTAGACACATAAAGTGTACAACCTGGTGTACACAGTGTGAGACACAAGACAAGAAGACAGTGTGGGACATAAGACAGTGCAGGACAAAAGACAGTGTAGGACAAAAGACAGCGTGGGACAAACAATACAATTACAATACATTACACAAAAGACATTAGACAAAAGCAGCACTGACCAGTGTACATACTGTATGTTCTATATTACATGTGCAGAAATTTGGACTGGGTTGGTCACGGACCAAGGTGCATTTGGTATATTACATGATTTACTGAAACCGATGTTGTTTTTGGATGCGATGTTACTGAAATCTGATTACTGGTTTACTGATTACTGAAAAATTATCAACAAAAGACATGGAATATAAACTAATGTGTAAAAAATGAATTATATTGTGTAATGTCACTGATGAAATGTACAGAACTGCTCTAAGAGGTCCAATATAAAATGTATTTAAATATTATCCCTTTTTTATAGTTTGATGAGTGTAACACAAAATGTGCATTAGAACAACTTACATAAATCCAGAGAAAGATGAAGATAAAAGTAATGTACAGTAATAAGAACACAGTAATAAATTGTAGACACCAGTTCATTTGCTTACATTTTATTCATACTCTTTAATACAGCATTTGATACCTGGGAATATAATCAAGTCATCTGGCCTCATGTTAGAAAATTAATTCAAATATTCTTTATATTATACGTTTAAATGTAAATTTTTTATAGTACATTTATTGACAATAATGTTTCATTACATTGTCTAAAGGTCTAACACTGTATAATCTATTTTCAAATTGCTAAACCAAAAACTATATTTGTTTATAACTGGTAGACCAAACCAAAATCATACTGGAAACCAATCACTATATGTAAGGGGTGTGTGGGGTGAAGAGTGTATGTGAGGTTTGTGTGTGGGGTGAAGAGTGTATGTGAGGGGTGTGTGGGGTGAAGAGTGTGTGTGAGGTTTGTGTGTGGAGTGAAGAGGGTGTGTGAGGGGTGTGTGGGGTGAAGAGTGTGTGTGAGTGGTGGGTGTGGAGTGAAGAGTGTGTGTGAGGGGTGTGTGGGGTGAAGAGTGTGTGTGAGGGGTGGGTGTGGAGTGAAGAGTGTGTGAGGGGTGTGTGGGGTGAAGAGTGTGTGTGGGGGTGGGTGTGGAGTGAAGAGTGTGTGTGAGGGGTGTGTGGGGTGAAGAGTGTGTGTGAGGGGTGGGTGTGGAGTGAAGAGTGTGTGTGTTAGAACATCATTGTAGCGTATGTGGGCATGGTGTTTGGTGGTGATTACATCTTCACCTGGCTGAACCTGATTGTTATTACACGTAACACTGTGGGCGTGTCCCAAACCAAATGCTGTGTCTACAGAGTGTCTAGAACAGGGCTATCAGACATCTATCAGACATACACTCACTTCCATTGTTAGAGTCGTAAAGTCCAGGTGTAAAAATAACTGAATGAAACAAGTGGGCAGAATGTGAGTTTTCCTCATGACCCCACTCATAAAAAATATCATAGCATACAGTCAAAGTGGAGGCTTATAATAGGCCTTTTTTTCCTTTGAAGACTGTGATTGATATTAGCCCCGCCTCCTCTCTAAGATAAAAGTTGGTGTATTTTCCCATGATTATGGGCCCTGAATTTCTGGAGAGAAAAAACTAGATGCATCTTGGAGAAGCCAACAATCAGACCTGTGCATGATCTAAACATGAACTGAACACACAACTTTTGAGACGAAGCCACTCCTATTTTATCCTCATTGCATTGGCTCCCAGTCAAATTTCACATTGATTATAAAATACTATTACTTACCTATAAATCATTTAATGGTCTCGTTAAAGAGATCATTTGGGTTTTTATGATCTGTCACACCTACATAGTACAAAAGTCTCCAGCAGGGGGCAGAGCTTTTTCTCACAGAGCTCCACAGTAATGGAACAGACTTCCAATTAGTGTTTGGGACTCAGACACAGTCTCAGTGTTTAAGTCCAGGCTAAAAACACATTTGTTTAGATTATTTATGAATAAATTTTCTTAGGTAAATTAGCAGATCTGGAGGGTCCATCACCTCAGGCTTGATCATTAGGGATAAATGTTAGAGATAACTAGTAACTTAATTTTAAACTTTAACATTTTAAATTAAATTGAATTAAAATGTAATTATAATTGGATTATTTAGCACATCAGAGTTGGACACTATATAATGCAGTAAAACAGAGACTGAGAGTTAAGGTGTGTTAGTGAGAGAGATGTGAGTGCACATGACTAAACATACAGGTTTATTCAGTCAGGGCAACACAAACATTTATTTATTTATTTACATTATTCCGTCATTTCTTTACAGAACACAGACACAATGAAATAAAAGGTGTTAAAAGAGGGTACATCTGAGATCATAATGAATGTTAATCTTACTAAAACAACAGATTACGAACTATTATATTTAAAGGTGTGGAGTCTCATTTATCAAACTTTGTGTGCAATTCATTGTGAAAGTGTGAAAATGCCTAAAAAAAACAATAAATAAATTATTGTAATGTCTCTCCTCCACTGTTCCACTGAAGATTCATTCTGGAGTCAGTTAACAGATCTGTTAATGTGTGAAATCACTTCTCAGCTGTCTAAAGACTGTAATTACACACAATTATTACTAATGCATAATTTACTGTTACGTTCAGAAAGAGCATTAAACTATCTGTAGACTGTAAATAGTTAGAATTAAATATAAAGAACAGACTAATTAACCATTTTACACACATATATAAATAAACATATGAGATGCTGTTATACCTTAATGCTTCTCATGCCTCAGTAGCCTGCATGCAGTTATTATGGAGCTGATTAAACCGGATATGAAGTGTAAAGTGTCAGAGCAGTGATTTATACATTTAGCTGTAATTCTCTACATATCCACACGGTGTCACTACTTACTCCGGTTTCTAAATGACACACAGCTCAAAACTTTCATAAATACTTGTCCAGTTTCCCAACAAATATTTCTTTATAATCCCCAGGTGATGTGAAGCAGGTTCTGGACGTTCTGGGCGAGTCGTTCACAACTGTTAACAGCGTTAACGACGAGGGGTGATAATCTGATGAATAAGATTCAGTTTAAAGGATAGAAACTGTAGAGAGCTAAAATATTGAGTTTTAATGAGTCAGAGTATTAGATGTAATGCCGAGTGTTCAGATAAATATTAAAAACTATTAATAATCTGATGTTTAAACAGTTAGCTGTTCTCTCTCAGTGATCATGTGAGATTACTGAATAGAATTTGTAATTATTCTGACAGTAAAAGTGTCATTTGTAAGTCATTATATTTGTTCTGTGGAAGTGTCCATGTAGTAACTGAGTGATGTCTAATCAGGGTGATGTGGATTTTATTACAGCACACAGTCATGTGATCTCTGATGTCACAGTGCTGCAGGTCTCTGTTACTTACATATGCTTTTCGGATAGGTTTTGTCCTCCGGTTCAGGATTAACACAATCAGTGTAGCAACCAGAAGCACCACCACCACCACCACTATCAGGATGATCGCCCACACTGGTAGAGCAGACTCCTGATCTTTGTTCTGATCTGTAACCACCCCCCACCACCACCACCACCCCCCCACCCCCCCACACACACACACACACACACACAGTTTTAAACATTTATTTATTTGTAAATCATCTGCAGGAGAATTTATTTACTAGTAAACAAACCTGTGTGTAGAAAATGTAGAATTTAATGACAGGTTCTCATACGGTCAAGTTTCAGAGCAACTTTAAGTTTTATTTTATCATATTAACTGAATGTTCACGATGATTTCTGACCAACATCAGACTGATGAATTTTACACACTGACACAAATCACACTGAATACGTACCCCTTATTGTTACTGAGTAAATATGAAGGGTCTCGTTATACTTCGTGTCTGTGATGCTGTAAACTCCATCATCAGTCCTCTTTACTTCTCTCAGTGTAAGAAGTGTGTTATTTAGTGATGTTCTCTGTGTGTATTCAGCTGTACAGTCTAGTGATCTTTTATACACACTGCAGATCTGTTCACCATGCGGATCTGCTGAATCTGTGTGTTTAAAGATCACCTCCACTTGGTCTGATATGTGCAAATTCAGCTGTAGATCTTCACCAGGATTCGTCTGAACTGATGATATGATGGCTGAGGAGAAAAAAACACCACACATTTTAACTGGATGAACTCACTCTCACTCACTCATTTTCTACCGTTTATCCGAACTACCTCGGGTCACGGGGAGCCTGTTCCTATCTCAGGCGTCATCGGGCATCAAGGCAGGATACACCCTGGACGGAGTGCCAAACCATCACAGGGCACACACACACACACACACACACACACACACACACTCTCATTCACTCACGCAATCACACACTACGGACAATTTTTCCAGAGATGCCAATCAACCTACCATGCATGTCTTTGGACCGGGGGAGGAAACCGGAGTACCCGGAGGAAACCCCCGAGGCACGGGGAGAACATGCAAACTCCACACACACAAGGTGGAGGCGGGAATCAAACCCCGACCCTGGAGGTGTGAGGCGAACGTGCTAACCACTAAGCCACCGTGACCCCCTGGATGAACTACTAAATTTTTTTTACTAATTAATTAATAATGTCACAAATCTGCATAAAAATACACACAAAATTATTTATTTTTAATATAAAAAAGTGAACTGGATTTTTTTAACCTTTTATTACAGTCTTGGAAATGTCAAAGATGACTAATAACACTGGCTTTTATGCATTGTTAGTTTTTGTGTAGCTTTAGATTTAATTATTTTTCCCTCATTTACATATCAGGGCTGTTTTTTTCCCCATTGACTGCCGTTATAACCAAGTTTATTCATTACATGACCATGACATGAAAGAACCATGCATTCTTGCTTGTATTTAGTTGTTTTTTTTACATGGAGTTCTATGGAGTAATCAGAGGTGTTTGTGTGTGTTTATGTGTCTGTGTCTGTGTGTGTGCATGTGTACAGTATGTGTGTGTTTGTACACACACTCCCAAACACACACAGAGAGAGACAGACACACACACACAGTGTTTATTAGTGACTTAACACACACCATGTGCCAGTGAGTGTGATTAACTGAACACCAATAACACACCCACTGGGCCTCATTTACAGTGTTAGTTTTAAACATTTTATCATCTGTAAATCATCTGCAGGAGAATTTATTTATTTACTAGTAAACAAACCTGTGTGTAGAAAATGTAGAATTTAATGACAAGTTCTCATACGGTCGAGTTTCAGAGCAACTTTAAGTTTTATTTTATTATATTAACTGAATGTTCACAATGATTTCTGACCAACATCAGACTGATGAATTTTACACACTAACACAAATCACACTGAATACGTACCTCTTACTGTTACAAAGTAAATATGAAGGTTCTCGTTATACTCCGTGTCTCTGATGATGTAAACTCCATCATCAGTCCTCTTTACTTCTCTCAGTGTAAGAAGTGTGTTAGTGAGTGATGTTCTCTGTGTGTATTCAGCTGTACAGTCTAATGATCTTTTATACACACTGCAGATCTGTACACCATGTTGAACTCCAACCCCATAGGTCACCTCCACTTGGTCTGATATGTGCAAATTCAGCTGTAGATCTTCACCAGGAATCGTCTGAACTGATGATATGATGGCTGAGGAGAAAAAACAGCAAACATTTAACCTGGATGTAAATATAACACATTAAACCTAAATCAGTGAGAGTTTATAAACTATAGGGCAGTAAAGACACTTACACTCGATGCTGAGACGCACATCATTAATGTCTTTGCCATCACACTGACACGTGTACATGTTCCTCTTACTGTCATCAGCTGCAGTGATGGTGAGGGTCATATTTCCCTTCAGATACTGATCATGGGAGATGTTAAATCCTTCTGCTGACCTGCAGGATGTCTGATCACACTGAGCCACTACATAACCTGGGTTATTAAATGGAGTCCATGTGACCTGATGAGAACACGTCTGATTACAGGGCAGAGCAGCAGTCTGATTAAACCCCACCTTTACAGTAGTGACAGCTGATACAGGAACTGAAAGAAAAAAGCAGATATACAGAATAAAATATAAATATATTCTTGTACATATCATTAACATCATTTATGTCCAACACATTTCTGTATAAATCCTTTCTGTAGAACTCTTTCCTGTCAGAGAGACAAACTGAGTCCAGAGTGAGCAGTGAGACTGATATCACACTCACCTGTGATGAATGTGAGGATGAGTAAAAGCAGGAGGTGGTGAGGAACCCTGCAGAACATCATATCTGAGACACAACCTGTAGCACTGCACAGGTGAAAACAGGTGAGGAATCAGGAACCTAAACACAATAACTTCAGTGTGAGACCATAAGTACAAAGACACACACACACACACACACACACACACACACACCTAAAACTGCAGCTGTGTGACAGCTAGGTGAGGGGTGAGTAATTACTAGTATTAATAACTATAATAATTACTTCATAAAATGTCATAAAACCTCATCCAGCTTAGAACTACTACTACTACTGCTACTAATCATAATAATTAGTATAACTGCAAGCAGCAATGAAGGGGCCAAACATCTCAGGACCACCAAGTAGACAGCTAAGTTCATGGACACAGTAGAGTTTAATCCTGATTTTCAGTATAACACCAAAGTGGCCAAATTTCACCAAACTTGGTGTGTACCACCCCGGCTTCATGTTAAACACGTGAACTGACATTTATGCAAATGAACAAAAACATTGCAGAGATATGGCCACTTTACCTTTATGACACCTTCAACAGCGATTTTGTGGGTTCACTGTGACCATAATGTTCAACCATTTAAAGAAAGTTGACTAAAAAGTTTGCTAATACATACAAATTGTATCAAGTTTGGTATCACTCCAACAAAACACTCCTGAGATATGACTCACTTCCTGTTTTGGTGTCTCTACCATGCAATTTCATTGGGCGATAGCAGCCATATCATTTGCCCGGGGAAGTTTCTTTTTGCCCAAGAAAATTAATATCTCTGAACCCTCTGTAGAAGTCACTTAGCATATTTCATTTAGCATACTTCCTTATCCAGAGCAACATACATTTTATTTCATTTTTATACAACTGAGGGTTAAAGGCCTTGATCAGGATCCAAGCACCAACAGATTGTTAAACCTAGGGTTCAAACTCACAACCTTCCAAACTGCAGTCCAACACCTTAACCACTGAGCTACAACATCCCCTTGACCCAGGGATGAAGGGATTCAGAGAAAATAACGATCACAAATCACAAAAGAGATTCAAATGTTATACTCTGAAGGGGTATCAGGTTCACCAACATCCACTTAGGGCTTCTATGGGCTGCCACAGAAAACCATAAAAAACAATATCAATATGGCTTAAAAACAAAATGTCTTTTACAGTGATGATGCACAAGACATTAGGTTAACACACCTGCTTTGGTTCCAAAGTTGTAGGCATTTCAGGAAACTTGGTGGGTAGCCAATATTCCACTAGTAATAAATGACATCATATTTGGCCTCCAATCAAGCATTACTGACATATGGGTTCTTTTTCCACTGAGTTTCATTGGTGACAGCAGTCACATTGTTTGTCCCAGCAAAATTATTTGGATAACTTTTGTTCAGAGTTCTCTATAGATACTAAAATTTGTGCTGATAAGATCAATGCTCTAGGATTATTACTCAAAAGTTTTTTTCTAAATAAAAAACCCCTAAATGATGAGTCTGTGTAAATCGCCAATGAGAAAAGAATTGAGCAGAAGTAGTTTCAACTCTAAAATATAAAAAACGTACCTTTAGGTTTGGCCTGTAGGTGGTGCTACAGAGATGGATGATCTCTGAAATTTGATACCCCAAAAATATCCCAAGAATTTGATATCTGGATACTTTGGGCTGTATTAATGTGCCAGATAAAAACCCACCAAAGTGTTTAATATGCTGTCACAGACCCCCATAAGGGGTTAACAGTTGAACATTCTAACAGTTACAATAGGAGCCTTGTACCAACAGCACTTGGTCCATAATAACAATAGAGCTAGTGATAAAAGTCATAAACACTTATGTGGTTTAACTGAGAAAAGATCACGACATAAACTATATTTTCTTTAATACATCACACTTTCATATTTATTCACATTAATATGTAATAGTAAAATATATCTTTATAATAATGTCTATAATGAACTCACTGTCAGAAGTTTAAAAGTTGTTGATGGGAGTGTTAAAGCTTCTCCTTAAAGGAAAGAGGAGCTGGACAGTGACACTGCACATGCGCACTTCATTTACAGCCCAAACAGAAAGTTTAAACTGTGAAACAATGGTGCTTTGTAATAGTCTACATCATAGGTCACTAACAGGCGGACCGCGGTCCGGGTCCGGACCCAGAAGCTGTCCAATCCGGACCCGGACCTACAGCCAAAACAAAAGGTTATGATTTAAAACTTGACGTAGCGCTTCTATTTTAATCGGCGCAGCTTTTGCAATCTT
Source organism: Tachysurus vachellii (assembly GCF_030014155.1). Classification (NCBI taxonomy): domain Eukaryota; kingdom Metazoa; phylum Chordata; class Actinopteri; order Siluriformes; family Bagridae; genus Tachysurus; species Tachysurus vachellii. The sequence goes on from NC_083466.1 coordinate 30,992,444, forward strand.
TACGGTAGTGGAAACGCACAGAACAGTTGTATGCGAGTTAAGTCATCCCACGTGACACCACTCAGCCAATCAAGTCTGTGTATTCCTGAAGTAAACACTGACTCAACAGTGCAAGACAGATGAGAGAGAATTAGAGTAAAGTTACACAGGAAAGATAGTGATACATGTAGAAAACAAAGGGAGAGAAACAGACGAGTGAGACTGAGAAAGGGAGAGAAACAGACGAGTGAGACGGAGAAAGGGAGAGAAACAGACGAGTGAGACGGAGAAAGGGAGAGAAACAGACGAGTGAGACGGAGAAAGGGAGAGAAACAGACGAGTGAGACGGAGAAAGGGAGAGAAACAGACGAGTGAGACGGAGAAAGGGAGAGAAACAGACGAGTGAGACAGAGAAAGGGAGAGAAACAGACGAGTGAGACGGAGAAAGGGAGAGAAACAGACGAGTGAGACGGAGAAAGGGAGAGAAACAGACGAGTGAGACGGAGAAAGGGAGAGAAACAGATGAGTGAGACGGAGAAAGGGAGAGAAACAGACGAGTGAGACGGAGAAAGGGAGAGAAACAGACGAGTGAGACGGAGAAAGGGAGAGAAACAGACGAGTGAGACGGACAAAGGGAGAGAAACAGACGAGTGAGACGGACAAAGGGAGAGAAACAGACGAGTGAGACGGACAAAGGGAGAGAAACAGACGAGTGAGACAGAGAAAGGGAGAGAAACAGACGAGTGAGACGGACAAAGGGAGAGAAACAGACGAGTGAGACGGACAAAGGGAGAGAAACAGACGAGTGAGACGGAGAAAGGGAGAGAAACAGACGAGTGAGACGGACAAAGGGAGAGAAACAGACGAGTGAGACAGAGAAAGGGAGAGAAACAGACGAGTGAGACGGAGAAAGGGAGAGAAACAGACGAGTGAGACGGAGAAAGGGAGAGAAACAGACGAGTGAGACGGAGAAAGGGAGAGAAACAGACGAGTGAGACGGACAAAGGGAGAGAAACAGACGAGTGAGATGGAGAAAGGAAGAATAAAGAACAAATGGCGCTCTCCAAAAAAAGAAAAGTGGACAGCGAAAATATTTACTCCAGAATGGACAGACTCATTTATGTTCACACTTCACACTAAACCAGTGTGTCTCATATGTACAGAAACTGTGACACTTATTAAAAGTGACAATGTGAAACACCATTATGAGACCAAACATAAAGGTTTTGAACAAACATCCACTGAAATCTGAAGACAGCGTCCCTGAGACAGCTTTCGCAGGTCTGAGGGAAGTAGCCCTATACATCCCTACATACAACTGTGAGGCAGCTTTCTCTACAATGAACATAATCAAATCTAAATATGGTTCCAGGGTCACTAATGAGCACCTCCACATGTGTATGAGAGCGGCCCTGACTCCATTCAAGCCCAGGTTTAACATCCTGCCAAGCTAGAGCTCAGTTCTCTCACTGAGCAAAATAGTGGGGGAGTGAGATATAAAAGGGAAAGTTAAACACTTTAAACATCCACAATTTTCACATTTTATTTATTTTTTCTTATATTGAAATGTAGCCTTACTTTTATTTATTTATTTAATGAGAGAACGTTATACATATCTACAATCATACATATGTTCAGTTCTATGTTACGTGACAATAAATATTGTCAAAATGTTTTTGAATTGTACTGAATTTATTTGATTTGACAGTCAGGTAGTTTGCAACACATATGACAGCCAAGGAGCAGTACAAGAAGTCTTCCTGGGTTTAGTGGACAGAGAAGGTCCATGGTTGAGGAAAGTATCTGTGGTTGAGTCCAACGGAAGAGAGGAGAAGGAGTCAGGATCAGGAAGAGTTTAAAAGTGCAATAAGCTACAGATGAAGAGAAGATGGAAGTTTTAGGTAGGAGAAGGAGAGAGATTGTGAAGGACTGAGGAGTGTGTCCACTTCTTCCAGCAATTCTCATAGGGAGAGGAAACTTAAACTGCATGGAATTTAAAAGAGATTAAAGGTTAATGAGACAAAGTAAGACAGTAGACCTGTCCCACCACCACCACTGTCTGCTTTTAGTGGTGACTGAGAGAGAGTATAGATAGAGGATAGAGCAGCTGGTGTAGCAGTGTTCTGTGTGGATATCAGAGTAGTGGGAGGTTAAAGCCCAGATAAAACCAGCTTTCCTTATGGCTGACTGACAATTCCATTCTGTCAGAGATTAAAATATGATTTAGGAAAACAACAGAACAGGAAAAGTATTAATTTAGACAATAATAAAAGAGCTTCGGTCCCATTTACATGTACAGAGTTTTTATTTTATTAATTAAGGGGAGTCTCTTTTTTTGACATTTTAGAATTTATGCATTTCTGCATTTTTGGGTACTTTTAATTATTGCCTTTACTTTTTTAAGTCAAGAAGCTTTAACTGTCATTTACACCATATATCTGAAACAGTACACAGTGACATGAGACAACGTTCCTCCGGGACCATGGAGCTACATACTGTAGAACAACACAGAGATAAGGACTGAAGTAAGTTAGTCCTAGACACATAAAGTGTACAACCTGGTGTACACAGTGTGAGACACTAGACAAGAAGACAGTGTGGGACATAAGACAGTGCAGGACAAAAGACAGTGTAGGACAAAAGACAGCGTGGGACAAACAATACAATTACAATACATTACACAAAAGACATTAGACAAAAGCAGCACTGACCAGTGTACATACTGTATGTTCTATATTACATGTGCAGAAATTTGGACTGGGTTGGTCACGGACCAAGGTGCATTTGGTATATTACATGATTTACTGAAACCGATGTTGTTTTTGGATGCGATGTTACTGAAATCTGATTACTGGTTTACTGATTACTGAAAAATTATCAACAAAAGACATGGAATATAAACTAATGTGTAAAAAATGAATTATATTGTGTAATGTCACTGATGAAATGTACAGAACTGCTCTAAGAGGTCCAATATAAAATGTATTTAAATATTATCCCTTTTTTATAGTTTGATGAGTGTAACACAAAATTTGCATTAGAACAACTTACATAAATCCAGAGAAAGATGAAGATAAAAGTAATGTACAGTAATAAGAACACAGTAATAAATTGTAGACACCAGTTCATTTGCTTACATTTTATTCATACTCTTTAATACAGCATTTGATACCTGGGAATATAATCAAGTCATCTGGCCTCATGTTAGAAAATTAATTCAAATATTCTTTATATTATACGTTTAAATGTAAATTTTTTATAGTACATTTATTGACAATAATGTTTCATTACATTGTCTAAAGGTCTAACACTGTATAATCTATTTTCAAATTGCTAAACCAAAAACTATATTTGTTTATAACTGGTAGACCAAACCAAAATCATACTGGAAACCAATCACTATATGTAAGGGGTGTGTGGGGTGAAGAGTGTATGTGAGGTTTGTGTGTGGGGTGAAGAGTGTATGTGAGGGGTGTGTGGGGTGAAGAGTGTGTGTGAGGTTTGTGTGTGGAGTGAAGAGGGTGTGTGAGGGGTGTGTGGGGTGAAGAGTGTGTGTGAGTGGTGGGTGTGGAGTGAAGAGTGTGTGTGAGGGGTGTGTGGGGTGAAGAGTGTGTGTGAGGGGTGGGTGTGGAGTGAAGAGTGTGTGAGGGGTGTGTGGGGTGAAGAGTGTGTGTGAGGGGTGGGTGTGGAGTGAAGAGTGTGTGTGAGGGGTGTGTGGGGTGAAGAGTGTGTGTGAGGGGTGGGTGTGGAGTGAAGAGTGTGTGTGTTAGAACATCATTGTAGCGTATGTGGGCATGGTGTTTGGTGGTGATTACATCTTCACCTGGCTGAACCTGATTGTTATTACACGTAACACTGTGGGCGTGTCCCAAACCAAATGCTGTGTCTACAGAGTGTCTAGAACAGGGCTATCAGACATCTATCAGACATACACTCACTTCCATTGTTAGAGTCATAAAGTCCAGGTGTAAAAATAACTGAATGAAACAAGTGGGCAGAATGTGAGTTTTCCTCATGACCCCACTCATAAAAAATATCATAGCATACAGTCAAAGTGGAGGCTTATAATAGGCCTTTTTTTCCTTTGAAGACTGTGATTGATATTAGCCCCGCCTCCTCTCTAAGATAAAAGTTGGTGTATTTTCCCATGATTATGGGCCCTGAATTTCTGGAGAGAAAAAACTAGATGCATCTTGGAGAAGCCAACAATCAGATCTGTGCAGTCGAGCAGTGAGTATTCATCCTCTCACATTCGGTGCAGAAGATCAATAGTGATCTTAGACACACCCTCAGTCATGTCAGTCAGATACCCTTAGTGCCTTGAGACAGTGGTTTATTTTAAAATAATGTCCTTATCTCTGATTTCTATAATGTTCTTTTACACACAGAAGACAAGAAATATAAAGTGACACTGAACTATAAATAATATAAATTTAAATAATGTCCTTTCTACAGGATCTCAACAGTCTATAGTCAAGTGGAATTGTGCAACCAAGAGCACATGAGGAACTAATAATTATCCTGCTCATAGGCTGGAATTTCTCATATATGACTGATAGAGAGACTTGTGTGCACAAAGACAGTCTGGACACAGCATGATCTAAACATGAACTGAACACACAACTTTTGAGATGACGCCACATTGATTCACATTGATTATAAAATACTATTACTTACCTATAAATCATTTAATGGTCTCGTTAAAGAGATCATTTGGGTTTTTATGATCTGTCACACCTACATAGTACAAAAGTCTCCAGCAGGGGGCAGAGCTTTTTCTCACAGAGCTCCACAGTAATGGAACAGACTTCCAATTAGTGTTTGGGACTCAGACACAGTCTCAGTGTTTAAGTCAGAGCTAAAAACACATTTGTTTAGATTCTTTATGAATAAATTTTCTTAGGTAAATTAGCAGATCTGGAGGGTCCATCACCTCAGGCTTGATCATTAGAGATAAATGTTAGAGATAACTAGTAACTTAATTTTAAACTTTAACATTTTAAATTAAATTGAATTAAAATGTAATTATAATTGGATTATTTAGCACATCAGAGTTGGACACTATATAATGCAGTAAAACAGAGACTGAGAGTTAAGGTGTGTTAGTGAGAGAGATGTGAGTGCACATGACTAAACATACAGGTTTATTCAGTCAGGGCAACACAAACATTTATTTATTTATTTACATTATTCCGTCATTTCTTTACAGAACACAGACACAATGAAATAAAAGGTGTTAAAAGAGGGTACATCTGAGATCATAATGAATGTTAATCTTACTAAAACAACAGATTACGAACTATTATATTTAAAGGTGTGGAGTCTCATTTATCAAACTTTGTGTGCAATTCATTGTGAAAGTGTGAAAATGCCTAAAAAAAACAATAAATAAATTATTGTAATGTCTCTCCTCCACTGTTCCACTGAAGATTCATTCTGGAGTCAGTTAACAGATCTGTTAATGTGTGAAATCACTTCTCAGCTGTCTAAAGACTGTAATTACACACAATTATTACTAATGCATAATTTACTGTTACGTTCAGAAAGAGCATTAAACTATCTGTAGACTGTAAATAGTTAGAATTAAATATAAAGAACAGACTAATTAACCATTTTACACACATATATAAATAAACATATGAGATGCTGTTATACCTTAATGCTTCTCATGCCTCAGTAGCCTGCATGCAGTTATTATGGAGCTGATTAAACCGGATATGAAGTGTAAAGTGTCAGAGCAGTGATTTATACATTTAGCTGTAATTTTCTACATATCCACACGGTGTCACTACTTACTCCGGTTTCTAAATGACACACAGCTCAAAACTTTCATAAATACTTGTCCAGTTTCCCAACAAATATTTCTTTATAATCCCCAGGTGATGTGAAGCAGGTTCTGGACGTTCTGGGCGAGTCGTTCACAACTGTTAAGGGGGGGTTAAATTATTCAGTTTAAAGGATAGAAACTGTAGAGAGCTAAAATATTTAATATTTTAATGAGTCAGAGCATCAGATATAATGCTGAGTGTTCAGATAAATATTAAAAACTATTAATAATCTGATGTTTAAACAGTTAGCTGTTCTCTCTCAGTGATCATGTGAGATTACTGAATAGAATTTGTAATTATTCTGACAGTAAAAGTGTCATTTGTAAGTCATTATATTTGTTCTGTGGAAGTGTCCATGTAGTAACTGAGTGATGTCTAATCAGGGTGATGTGGATTTTATTACAGCACACAGTCATGTGATCTCTGATGTCACAGTGCTGCAGGTCTCTGTTACTTACATATGCTTTTCGGATAGGTTTTGTCCTCCGGTTCAGGATTAACACAATCAGTGTAGCAACCAGAAGCACCACCACCACCACCACCACCACCACTATCAGGATGATCGCCCACACTGGTAGAGCAGACTCCTGATCTTTGTTCTGATCTGTACCCCCACACACACGCACACACACACACACACACACACACACACACACACACACACACACACACACAGACACAGAAATACACACACATTATTAGTTTATTAGTGACTTAACACACACCATGTGCCAGTGAGTGTGATTAACTGTACACCAATAATACACCCACTGGGCCTCATTTACAGTGTTAGTTTTAAACGTAAACAAACCTGTGTGTAGAAAATGTGGAATTTAATGACAGGTTCTCATACGGTCAAGTTTCAGAGCAACTTTAAGTTTTATTTTATTATATTAACTGAACGTTCACGATGATTTCTGACCAATATCAGACTGTTGAATTTTACACACTGACACAAATCACACTGAATACGTACCTCTTACTGTTACTGAGTAAATATGAAGGTTCTCGTTATACTTTGTGTCTCTGATGATGTAAACTCCATCATCAGTCCTCTTTACTCCTCTCAGTGTAAGAAGTGTGTTAGTGAGTGATGTTCTCTGTGTGTATTCAGCTGTACAGTTTAGTGATCTTTTATACACACTGCAGATCTGTACACCATGTGGATCTGCTGAATCTCTGTGTTTAAAGATCACCTCCACTTGGTCTGATATGTGCAAATTCAGCTGTAGATCTTCACCAGGATTCATCTGATCTGATGAATTGATGGCTGAGGAGAAAAAAACACCAGACTGAATTTTAACTGTATGTAAATATAACACATTAAACCTAAATCAGTGAGAGTTTATAAACTATAGGGCAGTAAAGACACTTACACTCGATGCTGAGACGCACATCATTAATGTCTGTTCCATCACACTGACACGTGTATATGTTCCTCTTACTGTCATTAGCTACAGTGATGGTGAGGGTCAGATCTCCCTTCAGATACTGATCATGGGAGATGTTAAATCCTTCTGCTGACCTGCAGGATGTCTGATCACACTGAGCCACTACATAACCTGGGTTATTAAATGGAGTCCATGTGACCTGACGAGAACACGTCTGATTACAGGGCAGAGCAGCAGTCTGATTAAACCCCACCTTTACAGTAGTGACAGCTGATACAGGAACTGAAAGAAAAAAGCAGATATACAGAATAAAATATAAAAAAAATAATAAAATCATCTCAAACACATTTTGTCTCACACACATAATTCAATGCTTTTTATGACTGTCCTTGTTATATAAAAAGTTAAGATTGTTATAAAAAAAAGAGACAAAAAGTGGAATAAACATGAGATAAATATAAAATGATAAACGTAGTAATGATCTTAACCACTGTGGACAGTAAAAATACTACCCTTTTGTGATGTTCAAAATTTCATAATTTATAACATTAAACTAATATAAAAATATATCAGATTCATTTTTTTTACATTCTTTGCACAAATATGTTAATCAACCTCAGTTCTAATCAAAACTACTAAATATTATTTACTAATTAATTAGTGATGTCACAAATTTGCATAAAAATACACACAAAATGATTTATTTTTAATATAAAAAAGTGAACTGGATTTTTTTTAAACCTTTTATTACAGTCTTGGAAATGTTAAAGATGACTAATAACACTGGCTTTTATGCATTGTTAGTTTTTGTGTAGCTTTAGATTTAATTATTTCTCCCTCATTTACATATCAGGGCTGTTTTTCCCCCATTGACTATTATTATAACCAGGTTTATTCATTGCATGGTCGTGACATGAAAAAAACAATGCATTCTTACTTATTTTCAGTTGTTTTTTTACATGGAGTTCTATGGAATAATCAGAGGTGTTTGTGTGTTTGTGTCTGTGTGCAGTATAGAATATAGTATGCTGATATCCTCTATAGAACGCAATGTAAAAAAAGCTGTGTGTTTTATGTGTGTGTATGTCTCCTAAACAACACCCCCAGCACATACACACACACACACACACACACACACACACACACACACACACACACACACACACACACACACACACACACACACACACACACACACACACACAAATACACAAATACACACACACACACACAGTGTTTATTAGTGACTTAACACACACCATGTGCCAGTGAGTGTGATTAACTGAACACCAATAATACACCCACTGGGCCTCATTTACAGTGTTAGTTTTAAACATTTATTTATTTGTAAATCATCTGCAGGAGAATTTATTTACTGGTAAACAAACCTGTGTGTAGAAAATATGGAATTTAATGACAGTGTAAGAATTTACAGAAATTGCACTAAATTCCACTCCAAGATACACATCTAAAAGAGTTCATTCCTTAAAAGATTTAAGTATCATAAGGTAATACGTTTAGGACTCTAAACGTTTAAACTTGATTCAATTATAAATATGGGAACGGCCGCAGGACATTAAGGATCACCACTATTACACCCCGAGTCTAAGGGAAACCGGAACCTCCAAGAGGGCGTAACAATGGAACAGAGTTGAGGTAGTGGAATCCCAGTTTCAAAACACTCCGGTCGATAATCAAACACATTCACCGAACTAATTAAGGGATAGGATTAATTTATTAAGAATAAATATAACAAGTGAAAGGGAGCATCTCTTCGGGGTGTCCAAAGGCCAAAATAACAAACAAAATAACTCTAGCAAACAAAAGGAGGAAGGGGTTAAATAACCTAAGTGGACATAAAATAAAATACATTCAACTTCCCTAACTCCCTAATGAAAAACAAACTACAAACCAAGATATCAAAATAAATAGGCTGGACACGCCTAGGCTCCACGTGCTTGAGGAGTCACTTTAAGGACAAAGGAACATGGTCAATAGGTTGTTCAAGAGGCACATTTTCACTAAGTGATGGCAAGTTTGATCATCGCCCGGAGGAGGGATCCCGGAGCTCTCTACCCAAACGCAGCCGAACCAAAAATGAGCTCCCCGTCGAACGCCGGAAGCGCCCTTATAAAGACCACGCCTCTTCTGAACCGCCAATAGAGAGAGGGGAAATCATCATTGGACAACTTATTAGAACGTGACAGAACAAAAGAGAACAACCACGAACAAAGGGTCTACGTGACTGCGATTACCATTTAAAGTGACCACTTGGTTGATAACAATTGTAACAATGCCATGACAAGGTGTACTTGACCTTGGTTAACATTTAAAGACAATCAGCTAGACAACAAGGTGTAGCCCAGCCATTTGGGAGACATTCAGTTCTTACACTCAATACGCATTCAAAGTGGAACCTCATTTAAATTACCAAAAGGGAAAACTGTATATAATGCTTGAGCAGGATTTGCTCGGGGTTCTTATTGACTCCGGTGAACCCAAAGTACGTCATGTATTTTGTCACTGCTATGCTGGAATAAACTTCTTGTTCGTCATTAAGATCTTCACCATCATTGTCTTATTTTTACACTACGCATTTTTTATTTCTTACAACAGGTTCTCATACGGTCAAGTTTCAGAGCAACTTTAAGTTTTATTTTATTATATTAACTGAATGTTCACGTTGATTTCTGACCAATATCAGACTGTTGAATTTTACACACTGACACAAATCACACTGAATACGTACCTCTTACTGTTACTGAGTAAATATGAAGGTTCTCGTTATACTTCATGTCTCTGATGATGTAAACTCCATCATCAGTCCTCTTTACTTCTCTCAGTGTAAGAAGTGTGTTATTTAGTGATGTTCTCTGTCTGTATTCAGCTGTACAGTTTAGTGATCTTTTATACACACTGCAGATCTGTACACCATGTGGATCTGCTGAATCTCTGTGTTTAAAGATCACCTCCACTTGGTCTGATATGTGCAAATTCAGCTGTAGATCTTCACCAGGATTCACCGGATCTGATGAATTGATGGCTGAGGAGAAAAAAACACCAGACTGAATTTTAACTGGATGTAAATATAACACATTAAACCTAAATCAGTGAGAGTTTATAAACTATAGAGCAGTAAAGACACTCACGCTTGATGCTGAGACGCACATCATTAATGTCTTTGCCATCACACTGACACGTGTACATGTTCCTCTTACTGTCATCAGCTGTAGTGATGGTGAGGGTCAGATCTCCCTTCAGATACTGATCATGGGAGATGTTAAATCCTTCTGCTGACTTGCAGGATGTCTGATCACACCAAGCCACTACATAACCTGGGTTAGTGAACAGAGACCATGTGACCTGATCAGAACATCTCCAATCACAGGGCAGAGCAGCAGTCTGATTAAACTCCACCTCTACAGTAGTGACAGCTGATACAGGAACTGAAAGAGAAAAGCGGATAAACAGAATAAAATATAAATATATACATGTACATATGATTAACATAATATGTGAAACACTCAGTTTACATTTACATTAATTAGCATACTCTTATCCAGGGTGACGTGAAAAAGTGCTTTTAAGTCTTTATCAATAAATACATTAACTCTGGTTCTCTAGGTTACAGACAGGATACCATCAACGTAAACAACCAAGTGAAAAAGTGCTAGTTCAAGTGTTTCATGAAGAAGTAGGTCTATAACCATCGTTTGAAAATAACCAGTGACTCAGCTGTCTGGACCCCTGGGGGAAGTTGATTCCACCACCTTGGTGCCAGAACAGAAAATAGTCTTGTAGTAAACTTCCCTCTTACCCTGAGAGATGGTGGGACCAGTGGAGCAGTGCTGTAGATCTGAGGGTGTGAGGTGCAGTGTGAGGAGTGATGAGGGCTTTGAGGTAAGAGGGAGATGGTCTGTGTTTGGCTTTGTAGGCAAGCATCAGTGTTTAAATCTGATGTGTTCAGCTACAGGAGCCAGTGGAGGAACACAGCAGTGTGGTGGTGTAGAGAACTTAGGCAGGTTGAAGACAAGTCACACAGCTGCATTATAGAGCATGAAACAGTAATCCAGTGTTGAGATGACAAGAGACTGAACAAGTACCTGAGCAGCCTGTGTGGAGAAAAGTAACTGAATCCTTCTGATGTTGTAGAGAAGAGACCAAAATGAGAGTCTCACATTAGCAACATGTGAGGAAAAGGACAGTTGATTGTCCATGGTTACCCCAAGGTTGTGAGCTGTGGCTGAAGGGGAGATCAGATCATTGTGCAAGGATACAGCAAGATCATGACCTGGGGATGAATCACCTGGGATGAACAGCAGTTCAGTTTTGCTGGGATTGAGCTTTAACTGATGAGCAGTCAACCATGATGATATTTCTGCCAGACAGTAGAAAGTGTCAGGAGTGTTGTGTGTGTGACAGAAGAGTGTCAGTAGTGTTGTGTGTGTGTGTGTGACAGAAGAGTGTCAGGAGTGTTGTGTGTGTGACAGAAGAGTGTCAGTAGTGTTGTGTGTGTGACAGAAGAGTGTCAGTAGTGTTGTGTGTGTGACAGAAGAGTGTCAGGAGTGTTGTGTGTGTGACAGAAGAGTGTCAGGAGTGTTGTGTGTGACAGAAGAGTGTCAGGAGTGTTGTGTGTGTGACAGAAGAGTGTCAGGAGTGTTGTGTGTGTGTGACAGAAGAGTGTCAGTCGTGTTGTGTGTACTGTATGTGTGACAGAAGAGTGTCAGGAGTGTTGTGTGTGTGACAGAAGAGTGTCAGTAGTGTTGTGTGTGTGACAGAAGAGTGTCAGGAGTGTTGTGTGTGACAGACGAGTGTCAGGAGTGTTGTGTGTGAGACAGAAGAGTGTCAGGAGTGTTGTGTGTGTGTGTGACAGACGAGAGTCAGGAGTGTTGTGTGTGACAGAAGAGTGTCAGGAATGTTGTGTGTGTGTGTGTGTAAGACAGAAGAGTGTCAGGAGTGTTGTGTGTGACAGACGAGTGTCAGGAGTGTTGTGTGTGAGACAGAAGAGTGTCAGGAGTGTTGTGTGTGAGACAGAAGAGTGTCAGGAGTGTTGTGTGTTGTGTGTGACAGACGAGTGTCAGGAGTGTTGTGTGTGAGACAGAAGAGTGTCAGGAGTGTTGTGTGTGAGACAGAAGAGTGTCAGGAGTGTTGTGTGTTGTGTGTGACAGACGAGTGTCAGGAGTGTTGTGTGTGAGACAGAAGAGTGTCAGGAGTGTTGTGTGTGAGACAGAAGAGTGTCAGGAGTGTTGTGTGTGAGACAGAAGAGTGTCAGGGGTGTTGTGTGTTGTGTGTGACAGACGAGTGTCAGGAGTGTTGTGTGTGAGACAGAAGAGGGTCAGGAGTGTTGTGTGTGAGACAGAAGAGTGTCAGGAGTGTTGTGTGTTGTGTGTGACAGACGAGTGTCAGGAGTGTTGTGTGTGAGACAGAAGAGTGTCAGGAGTGTTGTGTGTGAGACAGAAGAGTGTCAGGAGTGTTGTGTGTTGTGTGTGACAGACGAGTGTCAGGAGTGTTGTGTGTGAGACAGAAGAGTGTCAGGAGTGTTGTGTGTGTGTGACAGACGAGTGTCAGGAGTGTTGTGTGTGACAGACGAGTGTCAGCAGTGTTGTGTGTGACAGATGATTGTCAGGAGTGTTGTGTGTACAGACAGAGGAGGGAGATGGTTATATTGGTAGATATTTTGATGTGTTAAATAAGACATGAAGATAACTGTTGTGAGAGAAGAGGATGATGAGGATAGAGTCAGGTGGAAACACATGATTCACTGTGTGAAGCCCAAAGTAGAAGAAGATTCTACTAACACACAAATTAACTCCTGAAAGTGTATGAAATGAATCCTTAAACATGTTTATTAGAAGTTTGTCAGACTATCAAAGAGACAAAATGAGTCTGATGTGAGCAGTGAGACTGATGTCACACTCATCTGTGATGAATATGAGGATGAGTAAAAAAAGGAGGTGGTGAGGAACACTGTAGAACTTCATATTTGGGACACATTCACAGGTGACAACAGGTGAGGAATTTACCAGGTACCTAAAAGCAATAACTTTAGTGAGAGATCATAAGAACTAAGAACAACATGTAGAGACAGACACAGACACACACACACACACACTTTAGCTGTGATGGTTAGGTGAAGGGTTATTAATATGACATTAACATTTATTACTGATCACAACTTTAATAAATGTTACTACTACTACTACTACTACTACTACTAATAATAATAATAATAATAATAATAATAATAATAATAATAATAATAATAATAATAAGCTTGTAATAAGTTATAATAACAGTGATATCACAACAAAATAATAAACATAAAGCAGCAGAAAACCCCTCATATTTGTGTGACAAGATCACTACATTAACAATATTTTCTATAGTAAACACATCACTGATATTTATTAGCAAAAACAAAAATACTAAATATGACTACAAATAATAACCTGTTTATTTTCTATAAAACAATTTACTGGTCTGTATTTTCCTCATGCTCCATTTTACAGAAACACTTCATAAGGAGTTGATTAAAAGTGCAGCTCTGTATTAACACAAACTCATCTAATGTTTGTATAATATTTGTAATGAACATTTGTACTAAACAAAAATTTGATACCTGAATACTTTGTCCTCTATAAATGTGCCAGATAAAAACCCACCAAAGTGTTTAATATGCTGTCACAGACCCCCATAAGGGGTTAACAGTTGAACATTCTAACAGTTACAATAGGAGCCTTGTACCAACAGCACTTGGTCCATAATAACAATAGAGCTAGTGATAAAAGTCATAAACACTTATGTGGTTTAACTGAGAAAAGATCACGACATAAACTATATTTTCTTTAATACATCACACTTTCATATTTATTCACAAAAACATTTAAAATATTAAATATTCCAAGATATAAAGTTTAGAGTTTTTTCCTCATTACACATAAACTCTTCATAACAAGTTTAAACTGTAATAGTGTAAAATATTGTAATATTTTTAATATGTAATAATAAAATATATCTTTATAATAATGTTTATAATGAACTCACCGTCAGAAGTTTAAAAGTTGTTGTGATGGGAGTGTTAAAGCTTCTCCTTAAAGGAAAGAGGAGCTGGACAGTAACACTACACATTGACACTGCACAACACTTCATTTACAGCCCAAAGAGAAAGTGTAAACTGTAAAACAATACGCATGCACAGTTCAGTCTCAGCGCTGGTGCTCTGTAATAGTCTACATCATTCTTTTTCCCAGTCAGTTTTACAGCTTATTCTGAGCCTCTACATTAGTTTGCAACACATATGACAGCCAAGGAGCAGTACAAGAAGTCTTCCTGGGTTTAGTGGACAGAGAAGGTCCATGGTTGAGGAAAGTATCTGTGGTTGAGTCCAACGGAAGAGAGGAGAAGGAGACAGGATCAGGAAGAGTTTAAAAGTGCAATAAGCTACAGATGAAGAGAAGATGGAAGTTTTAGGTAGGAGAAGGAGAGAGATTGTGAAGGACTGAGGAGTGTGTCCACTTCTTCCAGCAATTCTCATAGGGAGAGGAAACTTAAACTGCATGGAATTTAAAAGAGATTAAAGGTTAATGAGACAAAGTAAGACAGTAGACCTGTCCCACCACCACCACTGTCTGCTTTTAGTGGTGACTGAGAGAGAGTATAGATAGAGGATAGAGCAGCTGGTGTAGCAGTGTTCTGTGTGGATATCAGAGTAGTGGGAGGTTAAAGCCTAGATAAAACCAGCTTTCCTTATGGCTGACTGACAATTCCATTCTGTCAGAGATTAAAATATGATTTAGGAAAACAACAGAACAGGAAAAGTATTAATTTAGACAATAATAAAAGAGCTTCGGTCCCATTTATATGTACAGAGTTTTTAGTTTATTAATTAAGGGGAGTCTCTTTTTTTGACATTTTAGAAAGACTTTTACTTCATTAACTTCAAATTAAATCTTTATTACAGTAAAATCACACATTTTCACATTGAAGCATGTATGTTTTAGCTCATGTGGCAGCAATGAGTCCTTTTGCATAGAGAGACTGTTATGTGTGTAGTCATCGTGTGGGAAAGTCAGGATGGAAACATACATACATCTTATGCAGGATTACTAAAAGATGTGGTGTCATAACCAGGGTCAGGTGTTTTAAAATCTTGTTCAGAGTAAAACGCACAAACAAGAAATCAAGGTGACAATCAAGGTGAACAAGGAACAGGTGAAATGGCGGAAACATGAGTCAGGTAAGAATGTAGCACCACCCACATTACGGTATAAACTATATTTGTTTATAACTGGTAGACAAACCAAAATCATACTGGAAACCAATCACTGTATATAAGGGGTGTGTGGGGTGAAGAGTGTGATCATTCAAAATGTATACATCTTCCATAACCAGCAAGGGTGCATGAACACACACACACACACACACACACACACACACACACACACACACACCTGGGGTACAAAAGGTAGAGCTAAAACACTAGAATTTGCCTTTTCACTGTGTAGATGTTGCACTGTATGGAAGGCGCCTTTGCTGCTGCAAAATAAAATTCTTTCTTTAATTCTTTGCTTTTATCACCACCTCTGAGTCTGAGTATAAAAATGAACTACTGAGAGCATCCTGACAGGAAGCATCACAGCCTGGTTTGGGAAAAAGCACAAGACAAGACAGATGAGCTCTTCAAAAAGTGGAGCGATCAGCTGAGACCAAAGCCAGGAAGATTCTATTCTCTCTGTTGCCATCAAGAAAGTACTTCTGCTGATTAAAGGCAAACACAGAGAAAATGAGGAGGAGCTTTTTCCTGCAAGGACTATTCCAAATCACCCTCTACCTCAGCCGGACTCTTTTGCACACTTGCATTTTTCTATATTTTATCTATTTTCCTACTGTAACCTTCTGTATATACAAATATGTTCTATTTCATTTCATCTTATTCTTTTACATTAATGCAAATCTGAACTATTTTTATATAGATGACAGTCATGACAAACATTTTACTGCATGTGTATGTGGGGTGAACCAGAATGTAATAGGACCCAGTCATAATGGAGGTCACACTCTTGATCTCGTTCTAACCCTCAGATTAAATATATAAAATATAGTGTGTATGTGTGTATATTATACACACTACTACAGAGAGATTTACACTTTAACTCTGGACTGTCACTGACACTTTAACTCTGGACTGTCACTTTAACTCTGGACTGTCACTGACACTTTAACTCTGGACTGTCACTGACACTTTAACTCTGGACTGTCACTGACACTTTAACTCTGGACTGTCACTTTAACTCTGGACTGACACTGACACTTTAACTCTGGACTGTCACTTTAACTCTGGACTGACACTGACACTTTAACTCTGGACTGTCACTTTAACTCTGGACTGTCACTGACACTTTAACTCTGGACTGTCACTTTAACTCTGGACTGACACTTTAACTCTGGACTGACACTTTAACTCTGGACTGACACTTTAACTCTGGACTGACACTTTAACTCTGGACTGTCACTGACACTTTAACTCTGGACTGTCACTGACACTTTAACTCTGGACTGTCACTGACACTTTAACTCTGGACTAGCACTGACACTTTAACTCTGGACTGTCACTGACACTTTAACTCTGGACTGTCACTGACACTTTAACTCTGGACTGTCACTGACACTTTAACTCTGGACTGTCACTGACACTTTAACTCTGGACTGTCACTGACACTTTAACTCTGGACTGACACTGACACTTTAACTCTGGACTGACACTTTAACTCTGGACTGACACTGACACTTTAACTCTGGACTGACACTTTAACTCTGGACTGACACTTTAACTCTGGACTGACACTTTAACTCTGGACTGACACTTTAACTCTGGACTGACACTGACACTTTAACTCTGGACTGTTACTGACACTTTAACTCTGGACTGACACTTTAACTCTGGACTGTCACTTTAACTCTGGACTGTCACTTTAACTCTGGACTGTCACTGACACTAACTCTGGACTGACACTGACACTAACTCTGGACTGTCACTTTAACTCTGGACTGTCACTGACACTTTAACTCTGGACTGACACTGACACTTTAACTCTGGACTGACACTGACACTAACTCTGGACTGACACTGACACTAACTCTGGACTGACACTTTAACTCTGGACTGACACTAACTCTGGACTGTCACTGACACTTTAACTCTGAACTGTCACTGACACTTTAACTCTGGACTGTCACTTTAACTCTGGACTGTCACTGACACTTTAACTCTGAACTGTCACTGTCACTTTAACTCTGAACTGTCACGGACACTTTAACTCTGGACTGACACTAACTCTGGACTGACACTGACACTTTAACTCTGGACTGTCACTTTAACTCTGGACTGACACTGACACTTTAACTCTGGACTGACACTTTAACTCTGGACTGTCACTGACACTAACTCTGGACTGACACTGACACTTTAACTCTGAACTGTCACTGACACTTTAACTCTGGACTGTCACTGACACTTTAACTCTGGACTGTCACTGACACTTTAACTCTGGACTGTCACTGACACTTTAACTCTGGACTGTTACTTTAACTCTAGACTGACACTGACACTTTAACTCTGGACTGACACTTTAACTCTGGACTGTCACTGACACTAACTCTGGACTGACACTGACACTTTAACTCTGGACTGTTACTTTAACTCTGGACTGACACTTTAACTCTGGACTGTCACTGACACTTTAACTCTGAACTGTCACTGACACTAACTCTGAACTGTCACTGACACTTTAACTCTGGACTGACACTGACACTTTAACTCTGGACTGTCACTGACACTTTAACTCTGAACTGTCACTGACACTTTAACTCTGGACTGTCACTTTAACTCTGGACTGTCACTGACACTTTAACTCTGAACTGTCACTGTCACTTTAACTCTGGACTGACACTGACACTTTAACTCTGGACTGACACTTTAACTCTAGACTGACACTGACACTTTAACTCTGGACTGACACTTTAACTCTGGACTGACACTTTAACTCTGGACTGACACTTTAACTCTGGACTGACACTTTAACTCTGGACTGACACTGACACTTTAACTCTGGACTGTTACTGACACTTTAACTCTGGACTGTTACTTTAACTCTAGACTGACACTTTAACTCTGGACTGACACTTTAACTCTGGACTGACACTTTAACTCTGGACTGACACTTTAACTCTGGACTGACACTTTAACTCTGGACTGTCACTGACACTTTAACTCTGGACTGTCACGGACACTTTAACTCTGGACTGTCACGGACACTTTAACTCTGGACTGTCACGGACACTTTAACTCTGGACTGTCACGGACACTTTAACTCTGGACTGTCACGGACACTTTAACTCTGGACTGTCACGGACACTTTAACTCTGGACTGTCACGGACACTTTAACTCTGGACTGTCACGGACACTTTAACTCTGGACTGTCACGGACACTTTAACTCTGGACTGTCACGGACACTTTAACTCTGGACTGTCACGGACACTTTAACTCTGGACTGTCACGGACACTTTAACTCTGGACTGTCACGGACACTTTAACTCTGGACTGTCACGGACACTTTAACTCTGGACTGTCACGGACACTTTAACTCTGGACTGTCACGGACACTTTAACTCTGGACTGTCACGGACACTTTAACTCTGGACTGTCACGGACACTTTAACTCTGGACTGTCACGGACACTTTAACTCTGGACTGTCACGGACACTTTAACTCTGGACTGACACTTTAACTCTGGACTGACACTTTAACTCTGGACTGACACTTTAACTCTGGACTGACACTAACTCTGGACTGACACTAACTCTGGACTGACACTTTAACTCTGGACTGACACTGACACTTTAACTCTGGACTGTTACTTTAACTCTGGACTGACACTTTAACTCTGGACTGTCACTGACACTTTAACTCTGGACTGTCACTGACACTAACTCTGGACTGACACTGACACTTTAACTCTGGACTGTCACTGACACTTTAACTCTGGACTGTCACTGACACTTTAACTCTGGACTGTCACTTTAACTCTGGACTGTCACTGACACTAACTCTGAACTGTCACTGTCACTTTAACTCTGGACTGTCACTGACACTTTAACTCTGGACTGACACTTTAACTCTAGACTGACACTGACACTAACTCTGGACTGACACTTTAACTCTGGACTGACACTTTAACTCTGGACTGACACTTTAACTCTGGACTGACACTTTAACTCTGGACTGACACTTTAACTCTGGACTGACACTTTAACTCTGGACTGACACTTTAACTCTGGACTGACACTTTAACTCTGGACTGTTACTTTAACTCTAGACTGACACTTTAACTCTGGACTGACACTTTAACTCTGGACTGTCACTGACACTTTAACTCTGGACTGTCACGGACACTTTAACTCTGGACTGTCACGGACACTTTAACTCTGGACTGTCACGGACACTTTAACTCTGGACTGTCACGGACACTTTAACTCTGGACTGTCACGGACACTTTAACTCTGGACTGTCACGGACACTTTAACTCTGGACTGTCACGGACACTTTAACTCTGGACTGTCACGGACACTTTAACTCTGGACTGTCACGGACACTTTAACTCTGGACTGACACTGACACTTTAACTCTGGACTGACACTTTAACTCTGGACTGACACTTTAACTCTGGACTGACACTTTAACTCTGGACTGTCACGGACACTTTAACTCTGGACTGTCACGGACACTTTAACTCTGGACTGTCACGGACACTTTAACTCTGGACTGTCACGGACACTTTAACTCTGGACTGTCACGGACACTTTAACTCTGGACTGTCACGGACACTTTAACTCTGGACTGTCACGGACACTTTAACTCTGGACTGTCACTTTAACTCTGGACTGTCACTTTAACTCTGGACTGTCACTGACACTTTAACTCTGGACTGTCACGGACACTTTAACTCTGGACTGTCACGGACACTTTAACTCTGGACTGTCACTGACACTTTAACTCTGGACTGTCACGGACACTTTAACTCTGGACTGTCACTGACACTTTAACTCTGGACTGTCACTGACACTTTAACTCTGGACTGTCACTGACACTAACTCTGGACTGTCACTGACACTTTAACTCTGGACTGACACTGACACTTTAACTCTGGACTGACACTGACAATTTAACTCTGGACTGACACTGACACTAACTCTGGACTGACACTGACACTTTAACTCTGGACTGACACTGACACTTTAACTCTGGACTGACACTGACACTAACTCTGGACTGACACTTTAACTCTGGACTGTCACTGACACTTTAACTCTGGACTGTCACTGACACTTTAACTCTGGACTGTCACTGACACTTTAACTCTGGACTGTCACTGACACTTTAACTCTGGACTGTCACTGACACTTTAACTCTGGACTGACACTTTAACTCTGGACTGACACTGACACTAACTCTGGACTGACACTTTAACTCTGGACTGTCACTGACACTTTAACTCTGAACTGTCACTGACACTTTAACTCTGGACTGTTACTGACACTTTAACTCTGGACTGTTACTTTAACTCTAGACTGACACTGACACTTTAACTCTGGACTGACACTTTAACTCTGGACTGTCACTGACACTTTAACTCTGGACTGTTACTGACACTTTAACTCTGGACTGTTACTTTAACTCTAGACTGACACTGACACTAACTCTGGACTGTCACTGACACTTTAACTCTGAACTGTCACTGACACTTTAACTCTGGACTGTCACTGACACTTTAACTCTGGACTGTTACTTTAACTCTAGACTGACACTGACACTTTAACTCTGAACTGTCACTGACACTTTAACTCTGGACTGTCACTGACACTTTAACTCTGGACTGTTACTTTAACTCTAGACTGACACTGACACTTTAACTCGACTTGCACAGCACAGTGCCACTTTATACACTATATACACACACCATACTGCACCTGGACACTTTAAGGGCAATCTTTAAAAACCATACACATTTATGTACATGTATATTTATGCATATGTATATACATTATTTCTCTACTTATATTTTTATATTTTATACAGTTTATACTTTTAGGTTTATTTTTAATCCTAAATTGCATTCATTTTTATGCTTATATACCAGACAGTTGCAAAAAGCATTTCACTGCATGTCGTGCCCTGTATGTATATGTATATGTATATGTATATGCAAATAAAATTTAATTTGATTTTGATTTGAATAAGATCTGATCCAGGATCTAGCCCATAAAGAATAACATGGTCAATGGTAACAAAAGCTGCACTAAGATCAAACAACCCCAGCAAAGAGACACAACCCTGATCAGAGACCAGTAACAGGTCATTTACCACTTTAACCAGCGCTGTTTCTGTGCTATGATGAGGTCTAAATCCTGACTGATACATTTCATAATTATTAATAAAAGTATTTAAAAGAAATTAAAAGAATTTGGTACATAACTAAAACTAAGAGTACAGTGCTAAGAGAAGAGCTGATTATTATTAATGACCCATTTAAATAAAAACGTGTAACAGATTTAGTACACAAGAGGGAATTAGTGACCATTAAATGTAATACTAACCCAGTACAAGACTTTAAGAGATTTGTGGTAAAGTGTCTGTATGTACAAAATACACACCTGATGTTACCTGTGTGTGCTGATGGGATGGTCATGTATTCATTCAGACAGGAGACTCTTCAGCCTTCCTAACAGTGTCCAGTTTTTCCTCATCCTCACATTCAGCACTGGTGAGTGATTTCCCTTACCGTTCACACTGGTCTCTAAACCATAAGCACATTTTCACTACTGCTTTTAAAGGTGCCCTGCCACATGTATTTCATTACTTTTGTGGTAATGTCTGAAGTTCATCATGGACTCTAACATTTTTTTTGTGTAAAAAATGCCTTGGTTCCCTTGTTTCAAGCCATTCTAGTGTGGTATAGAAAGCCTGCAGAAGACTCAGCTCGATTTGCGCCAGTTCTCATGAATATTCCAATGAGCTATGCTGCTTGGCTCCGATTGGCTAACCGCTAGGATGTGAGAGCATGACTATTCATTCACCCACACAATAAGTAGCCTAGGCTAGAGGAAATTTGTTTACAATCACCTTGAATTGCAGCAGAATGGCTTCTTCACAAGCCCGATGACGTTCAGCCATCCTTGCTGTATAGGAAACTCACTGAGCTACACGAATTCTGGGGGCGCGGTCTCAAGTGGGAGAGCTCATGAATAGTAATGAGCTCAATCACTCTGACGTCAGAGTGACCAGCTTTTCTAACTGACCTGATTTCTCCCCTTATTTCTTTTAAGTGGCTAGAACTGACCGGGGAGGTAACAGTTCGTTTTCACATTCACGACACAACACAAACACATATGGACCTAACACATATCAAAAAATACAAGTAAAAACGGTTTTGTGTGGAAGGGCACCTTTAAGGAGCTGAAATTAAGAAAGTATGGAGCTCTGCTGATGACATCACTACTAAAATAAAATTATAATACATGTTCATGACCTAGTAACATGTTCATTAAGTACAACCACATCTTAATAAGGTATTATTTTTGCTTCCAAGCTGGAGTATTTTACAGTAAACACCACAACCTCAACACCTCTGCTCTCTTTTGGTTAGGTTTACATGCACAATTTATTATTAATTATTAATTTTTTTTTTATAATTTCTCACTAAATTGAAGTCAGTAAATACTGGAACATTCAAACCATCTGTACAACTGACAATCATTCCAGATTCACATCTTCATTCGGTTCATTTATTTTTACTGCTTAAATCCTGAAGACAAAATGTAGGACTGTTAACAGAATAAATAGCAATTTAGCAATTTGATTTTCAGACCCTTTCTTTTCCAGGTGTTTTTACTGTATGCTTTGGAATAGAACCAATTAGAAAATAAACATACCAATTTCTTTTTAAGATTTTGTCTCAGCTATTGGACAACACTAAAGATCTACAACAATAAAAACCCTAAACTGGAGAAATGATATTTTGTCAAAACCGTGTGAATGTTAATCTAATGTCTTCCATCAGAGGTGTAGTGAGCAGAAAGTGAAACATGGACACTGCTGAGCGTGAGCTTTTTTTAAAGTGAACAGTAAGATCAATAAAAATGTAAAACAAATTAAACACGACAGGTCTGAGTCAGGAGACTGAGATTAATTTCATTTTCATCATGAGGTTGTTTTGTGCAGCTCAAAAATCACAAACTTAAGTCTTTAAAGGAAGTGAAAGGACAGAAACAGGAACATGTACAGAGTGATTATCAAAAAGTGTGATTTCTGTACAAATCTGTACAAACCAGGCAGAGCGAAGCCATGACAAGGGACACCTGTCTCACTCTCGTCTCTTCCACTGTCCAGTCGCTCACCTGCAGAGTGTTTCACTTAGAAAATATAAATATATCTCAGCGGTAAAAAAATAATCAGGCAAATTCCAGTACAAATAGAATTGACATGTTCTGTGTAAAACCCAACTACGCTAACAAGCATCTCGTCCATGGCGACTTTGGATTGTGACAAAATCCTAGAATTAGGATCTGTAAAATAAACCCCATCCCAGTCTTATCTGGATTTGGTATGGCCTTTGGTTTCTGCTCCATCAGCAGTTCTGTGATGTTAACACCCCAGGAAAGCACAGTTTATATCTGTCCTGCATCACAAGTCTTCTATTATCTCAGAAGAGTCCATTATGGCATAGATGGGGGAATCCGAGTCTGTTCTGCTTCAGCAAATCGACTTTGTAAAGTGGATTTCAGCACGATCAAACATCTTGTCTCTGTCCTGCTTCAGCAGTTCAGTTGTCTAACCTCGGTAAAGTCCATTTCAGTTTGGACAGCGGTCCTGGATGTGTCCTGCATCAGCAGTTCAGTCGTCTTTAACCTCAGAAGAATCCATTTCAGCATGGACCGGTGGCTCTGATTCTGTCCTGCATTTTTTAGATGGCCGTTCTGCACTTTGGATGTCTTGTTGACGCTTTAGTGATCCGTTCCGTTCACAGCCAATAGAGTCGCGGGTCGAGTCGTTTCCATCTATTTGCAGGTTCTCGTGTTTCACATCAATGTTGGTGGTGTCTGCATTTGGGACACAGCCATGCACACTTAGACCTGCGGCAGGGAGTAATTTTGGTATTAATTTGCTGTAATATTCTTATGTTAAAATGAACATAAAAATGTGTTGATGCTCACCATTGTGGGTAGAGACCTCCTCCCTCTCTGACTGGCTGATGGTGGAAGGGGGTGTGGCTGCTCGACTTGATGCTGCGCTCTCAGTCTCATCTAACAGTCGATCCATATAATCCCTACAAAAGGTACATCAGTGCCTGAGTTTAATCATCTGATGACATCATATACTGCTTTAGAGCATGACTATAGAATACTGGCTTCTGATTGGTAGGCAGGTGTGAGCCAAATCAACCATAACTATTAACATTGAGTAATGACTGAATAACTAATTACTTACTAGTAGTGGGAATGTGAACATGAGTTTCAGAAAAGAAACAAACAAATCAAACAATTTTATCACACTACTGCATTCAGAGACAGCTGTGATTGGTCAATGAGAGCTGCATGTTTAGTTTAATAAATTCCTAAAATAAACAAGCCTGGGCAGACATCGGAGGACTATAAATCTGTAGGAAACACGTACGTCACTCCCGGATGAAGGTTGTACTTCCTCTTGCCAAGTCGTGTCTGCTGAGCGAAGAAGTCGTATCGCTCAGATTTCTTCCACATGTAATAGAAGGCGACACACTCTCCCACCGACCGCGTCCTCACCTGAAACACGTTACTGCATCGTCATCAGCGTCACAACATGCTGCATCAATAAAACTTCATAACACACCTGCTTACCTTGTTAGCTTGGATGAGGTGAAAATCTTTCCCGTAAGCCTTTAGACCCTGTTCAAAATGTCTACATTCCTCCTCCGTCCACACTGACAACTCTTCTGCAGAGGAGAAACGATCATAAGTACAGCTTTAACAGTGCTAACACGGATGGTGGCTAGTTAGTGTTAGCTAAACATTCATTGTAGACAAGTGCTAGCATCATGGTGCACTCTTCTGGAAATCCTCACCTCGGGCTGCTTTCACATTAAACCTCAGTCTTCTCAGAGCTTCTTCTGTGTCAAAGTCACACTTTACAAGTTCATACAGTGCCTGCTCACACACACACACACACACATTTCAATGTGTTAATGACACCTATCAACTTGTAGATTACCTGTTCATTACTTTTATTCTGTGATTACCTGTTCATTATCTTTGATGTGTGAGCCCTCAGGTATGGCTTCGACTCCGGTCTCCTCCCCGGTGCGTTTACACGCCTCTGTCAGAAACTCCACCACTGTGTGCTCAGGGAGGAACTCTGGGTTCCAAAGCAGCTGATCGTCATTCTCGTACACTGAACACCATCAGGAGAAAGTTATTAAAGATGAACTTAACCCTGCTTGAGTGTGACAAGTTGATATGTGTATGTGAAGTGTACCTCGCTCATTCTCTTTATATTTAGAGAGTCCAGATGGAGTTTCAGCCTGATACATAGACCCTACCATGATCTCCTGTTAGACACACACACACACACACACACACACAGTATAATCAGCCATCACTCACACATCACTACAGAGTGAGAGAAAGGAACATAAAATAGAGGGGGAGCATTTACCTTCTTCCAGTCCTCTGAGGGAATATAGTCTTCATCCTCCTCAGACTCTTCATCCACTTCGTTATCTGAGAAAAGCAGGATTTACATTAACACAATAAAGTGAGATAAAGTGTATGTACGAGCAGTAATGTAGCATACAGGTGTGCATTAGTGTGGAGCGCAGGTGTGCATTAGTGTGGAGCGCAGGTGTGCATTAGTGTGGAGCGCAGGTGTGCATTAGTGTGGAGCGCAGGTGTGCATTAGTGTAGAGCGCATGTGTGCATTAGTGTAGAGCGCATGTGTGCATTAGTGTAGAGTACAGGTGTGCATTAGTGTAGAGTACAGGTGTGCATTAGTGTAGAGTACAGGTGTGTATTAGTGTAGAGTACAGGTGTGTATTAGTGTAGAGTACAGGTGTGTATTAGTGTAGAGTACAGGTGTGTATTAGTGTAGAGTACAGGTGTGTATTAGTGTAGAGTACATGTGTGTATTAGTGTAGAGTACATGTGTGTATTAGTGTAGAGTACAGGTGTGTATTAGTGTAGAGTACAGGTGTGTATTAGTGTAGAGTACAGGTGTGCATTAGTGTAGAGTACAGGTGTGCATTAGTGTAGAGTACAGGTGTGTATTAGTGTAGAGTACAGGTGTGCATTAGTGTAGAGTACAGGTGTGCATTAGTGTAGAGTACAGGTGTGTATTAGTGTAGAGTACAGGTGTGTATTAGTGTAGAGTACAGGTGTGTATTAGTGTAGAGTACAGGTGTGTATTAGTGTAGAGTACAGGTGTGTATTAGTGTAGAGTACAGGTGTGTATTAGTGTAGAGTACAGGTGTGTATTAGTGTAGAGTACAGGTGTGTATTAGTGTAGAGTACAGGTGTGTATTAGTGTAGAGTACAGGTGTGTATTAGTGTAGAGTACAGGTGTGTATTAGTGTAGAGTACAGGTGTGTATTAGTGTAGAGTACATGTGTGTATTAGTGTAGAGTACAGGTGTGTATTAGTGTAGAGTACAGGTGTGTATTAGTGTAGAGTACAGGTGTGTATTAGTGTAGAGTACAGGTGTGTATTAGTGTGGAGTACAGGTGTGTATTAGTGTAGAGTACAGGTGTGTATTAGTGTAGAGTACAGGTGTGTATTAGTGTAGAGTACAGGTGTGTATTAGTGTAGAGTACAGGTGTGTATTAGTGTAGAGTACAGGTGTGTATTAGTGTAGAGTACAGGTGTGTATTAGTGTAGAGTACAGGTGTGTATTAGTGTAGAGTACAGGTGTGTATTAGTGTAGAGTACAGGTGTGTATTAGTGTAGAGTACAGGTGTGTATTAGTGTAGAGTACAGGTGTGTATTAGTGTAGAGTACAGGTGTGTATTAGTGTAGAGTACAGGTGTGTATTAGTGTAGAGTACAGGTGTGTATTAGTGTAGAGTACAGGTGTGTATTAGTGTAGAGTACAGGTGTGTATTAGTGTAGAGTACAGGTGTGTATTAGTGTAGAGTACAGGTGTGTATTAGTGTAGAGTACAGGTGTGTATTAGTGTAGAGTACAGGTGTGTATTAGTGTAGAGTACAGGTGTGTATTAGTGTAGAGTACAGGTGTGTATTAGTGTAGAGTACAGGTGTGTATTAGTGTAGAGTACAGGTGTGTATTAGTGTAGAGTACAGGTGTGTATTAGTGTAGAGTACAGGTGTGTATTAGTGTAGAGTACAGGTGTGTATTAGTGTAGAGTACAGGTGTGTATTAGTGTAGAGTACAGGTGTGTATTAGTGTAGAGTACAGGTGTGTATTAGTGTAGAGTACAGGTGTGTATTAGTGTAGAGTACAGGTGTGTATTAGTGTAGAGTACAGGTGTGTATTAGTGTAGAGTACAGGTGTGTATTAGTGTAGAGTACAGGTGTGTATTAGTGTAGAGTACAGGTGTGTATTAGTGTAGAGTACAGGTGTGTATTAGTGTAGAGTACAGGTGTGTATTAGTGTAGAGTACAGGTGTGTATTAGTGTAGAGTACAGGTGTGTATTAGTGTAGAGTACAGGTGTGTATTAGTGTATTGACAGTTGTACTGACTGTTGA
Source organism: Tachysurus vachellii (assembly GCF_030014155.1). Taxonomy (NCBI): domain Eukaryota; kingdom Metazoa; phylum Chordata; class Actinopteri; order Siluriformes; family Bagridae; genus Tachysurus; species Tachysurus vachellii. The sequence continues at coordinate 31,020,430 of NC_083466.1, forward strand.
AGTATCTGCAGTTCTGAGGACGGATGAGTTCTTTAGCAGAAAGAGAACGACCTTCACCACCACTCTGACTGTCCACACCCTGAGACACACTCTTCACGCACTCGTCCTGGAAACGCCCGCACACAGACACAGTAAAATAAAACTAATAGGAAATTTGAATGCAAACATTGGATTATGTTACATTACACCCTCATTATGTACAACATACAAAATAAATAACTAAATAAAGAAATAAAATAAAACATACAAACATGCAAAAGAATTTCTAATTTTCGGACATTTCTAGAATTCTAGGATTTTTTTTGGAACTGAGTGTAGATTAATTAGAAAATTAATCTGAACAATAGTATTATGAGGCTACAACATAACACTGAAAAAAGTAAAGGGGTCTGAATAAGTTCTGAATGCACTGTATGTGTAGATCTATTAGTACTGACAAAGAAGTGGAAGTAACTATGATATAAAAATATAATCATTACAGAAGGTTCTGGAAGAAAATTAGAATACAGTGAAGTACAAACGAAACTCAGTAAAACACTGAAGAGAAGATCACCTTGTTCCGTTTGAGCTCCCCAGTACTCCTACTGCTCTCATCATTATCCACCTCCTCAACTT